>NC_038250.2:8275180-8304869 GCF_000004515.6 Glycine max
ATATCTATATATATATATATATATATATATATATATATATATATATATATATATAGAGAGAGAGAGAGAGAGAGAGAGAGAGAGAGAGAGAGAGAGAGAGAGAGGCAAAAACAAGGTATGTTTAGTTGATAAGGACAAGGAATTCACACAATTTGAAGGAGAAAAATTTAATGAGACTTTTGCCTAGTGGAAAAGAAAACAATAATTTGGTATTTATTGTTCGTGGAGGTAGTTAAAGATTGAGAGTTATACCAAATGGATAAAAGTAACGTCTTGCTTTATGGAGACAATTTGGTGAAGAAATGTGTATATGGTTATACCTCTAGAATACGTAGTTCCTCATTCAAAGCTTGTGTTTTGATAAAGAAAAAGTTTATGTATGAGCTTGGATAGGCTTAAAAAATTTGATTTACCATTTTTAATGGAATTTTCAATCAAATTTTTTGATGAAGATAAGTTATCAACAAAGTCAATAAATACTCACTTCATACCAATACTAATAATATAGTAAAAAAAATTACTTATTTATCGGCACTCTTCCCTTCCAACCGTTATTAAGAGCAGCTCTAGTTTTGTTGCTTGTTATGCGACAAGAATTCTTATTAATAACGATGGAATTTGAATAATTCCCCTGCCATCAACACCTAATAATTGAGAAACAAATGAAGAAAGGTAGGGCTTGTTGTAACTTTACCAAAACAAAACATGCATCCTTCTTTCTTCTGTGCCTCACTCCAAATGTAGCCCATTCACCCACACACATGTTGGTCTGGCCTTGTAGAATGTTAAGTGAAATAAGGAAAAGAAAAAATCTGTCAATAAATGACCATGCAATGCATGCAACGTCGAACCAAAGGGTCCATAAGATAAGCTTCTGACAGCACGCAAGGAATCTGTATTGAACAATTGGTGGGTGGAGATCTTCCTTTATCTAAGGGTATGTATGTGTATTATTGGAGGACAATATTTGTACTCTCCCCACAAAATTGATCTGTGTGAGTTGAGAAAGAATCTGCTTCCCCATATAGCACATTAGCTTTAGACACACTTCAATTCTTCATGGGGCTGCAATGTAATCAGTGAAATGAAACATCCTCAGTTCCTCTCATTTGGCCTGTTTCCTTAAGGCTGGAACTGGAACCACTCGTGCTGAAGTCACTGAAAGCAAGTCCCAGTGATGATTGTATGTTGGAAAAGGGTTACAACCCACAAAATGATTCTTCTTATTACAACACGCTACAAGAAAAAAAAAACTAATGAATTAGTACCATATCATGCATAATAAAAAATTTAATTTTTGTAATAATTTTTCAAAAATATGATTAAGATGTTTTATATTAATTAATACAATAAATTTATAATTTATTTATATAAATATTATAAATTAGAATATCTAATTTAGACAATAATTTTTTTTTATTTTTCTCATTCTTTTGGATACATTTTTTTATCCTCTCTTTCGTCACTTTCATCAAATGTATGTATTTTACACACCGCTCTCACTATTACTCAAAAGAATTCTCTAACTATCTTTTTTATTGTAACAAAAAAAATTATCTACGTTCTTTTTTATTCTCTCCAAATTATATCAAACTATATGTATACTTCGTCTTCTTAATTGGCTGTCCTTTTTAATCTATGTTCGTTTATATTTTTTCTAAATTGAATTATAATATATTTTTTAAAAATGTCAATAATTAAAAATAACATTGTATCACGATTTAAATGATTGATTATAAATCTAAATATAATTTATATATTTAAAACAATTATTTATTTTAATATTTACATATAATGCAATTTTCATATTTAAAATATTTAATTATTACAAATTTCAATTATATAAAAATAAGATTAAGATGCACTTTTGGTTCATCATTT
Source organism: Glycine max (assembly GCF_000004515.6). Classification (NCBI taxonomy): domain Eukaryota; kingdom Viridiplantae; phylum Streptophyta; class Magnoliopsida; order Fabales; family Fabaceae; genus Glycine; species Glycine max. Next base: position 8,277,062 of record NC_038250.2, read on the forward strand.
TATTTTATTTTTTCACTCTAATTAATCTCATAAATTTTAAAAGTTAGGCTAAAAGTAGCTTATGAAAATAAGCTGAAAATTATTAAAATAAATTTATTTGTCAAACAGAAGTTATTTGATTATTTGACCAAATTAGTTTATAAATTGGTCAAAAAGAGTTTATAAGTTTATAGAATGTTTTACCAATTTAACAAAAACATTAAGAGACTAAGATTATTATCTTTTTAATTTAAGAGATCAGCCTGAAAATTAAGATAAAACATTTAAAAAGTATTTTAGCTTAAAATATTTTAATATTAAAACTAAATTCTTGCAATTCACCTTTTATTAATTTTCCCCATAATGATGTGGGGTCTTGGTAAAATGTAAGTTGGCTACAGAGGGATAGAGAATGGAGAGGTGGTACAGTGACAGTGACGCGTCATGAACCCAGTGTGGTGGTGATAGTGCCACGTGGGGTCAAAATAAGGGCAAATTTTTATGTACCCTTCTTTAAAAAAAAAAAAAAACAAACAAACTTTTACGTATTTTGGGTGGCATATAATGTATTAAACTTTATAAATATGGTATTGCATTACATGTAAAAACAGTGAGCAATGGAATCTAAATTAAATGTCAATTATTGAGTATATAGCATGGCAGTCCATACAAAATTCAACAATATTTCTCTCACGTTTTTTCAATTTTCACATACCTTGCGCACCTTTTATGGTAACTTCTTTTGTTTAAAAGATAAATTTAGAGTTGTTAATTTTTCTACTACTAAATATTGACGTAGTGTAAAATTAAAAAGGCGTAAGAAATATTAACGATGCACTTTTTAATATATGTTTTTTAATATTTTTTATTATGAGTTAAAATTTATTAAAAATCATAATTTTTTTTTAAGTCTCACTTGTTATTTTATCGAGTTTCTTTTATATTTTTATAATTTTTAATAAATTTTAATCAATAATAAAAAAATATATCACTAATACTTCTTAAAATGTAAAACATTTTTTTGAATGTTCAAAGTATTTTGGAGATGAAAGTCATCTAATCTAATCTCTCATAATACATAGAACTATTTAAAAAAAAATAACATTTCTTCATAAATTTTCTTTCATACACACATACCTAAAAATCGAATACCTAATTATATTACTTAAGATACATGGATCTATTTAAGAGATAAGTAAATGTTATCTTTCATACATAGACCTAAAAATTAAACACATGACTATTGCAGTCAAAATATATAGATCTATTTAAAAGATTAACATTTCTTAATATATATACTTTTCTATACACACAAACATCCAAATCGAACACCCAACTGCATTATTATTTTAGAAAGAAAAAAATATTTTAAAAGTTGTAAATATATTATTTTTTATTAATTATTGAGTAAAGCCCTTTGTGTTACGAAATATAGTATAGAAGTATTTGAATTACCAATGTTGATGTACATCACACATGATGCATTATTAGAATTAGAATTGTATTATTATTCTTGTATGAAGGATAAAAAGCAGAAGGTACAATGTACAGAAGCTAGAGCATGGAGATATGGGGGGAAATGAAAGGGATAAGAAAAGAATAGGGATTAGGGAATGAAAAAAAAAAAAAAAGTGGTGGTTAGAGAGAGGTGTGAAGAGGTATAGTAGGGAAAGGTGTGTTGGGCTTAAAGAGAACGAGGTGGTTCGCCTCCCCTTCGCGGACAGGTTTGGGCTGGGCCCCATTTATCATTTATGCTTGTCCTATTTGCGTCACTGTTTCGTACAGCTAATGGGCCTTTATTGCCCGTGGGCCCCACTTGATATTTTTTTTCTCCCAGACAACAACTTGCCTCGTCTAGTGCCAATTGCTTCATTCTTCTTTTGAAACCAAAATTTAAAACTTTTTTAAAAGTATTAATTGCTTCGGTTAATATCCAAAATTCTCCACTTTTTGAAAAGGGCAAAACTCTAAGTATCTTCGTACAATTCCATATATGTATTATAAACAGATCAAAAGTTTTGTGCAATCTTACCCTTTTAATTTTTATGTGTATTTCTTTTCTTTTGAATAGAAAACTTGGTTTATCTTTTCCTCCTCATATATTCGGGAGGAAATTGTTTTTTTGTTGTGAATCAAAATTTCTAATAGTCAAAAGTTAAAAATTATTTTTTGAGATATTAAGCTTCATTTAAGGAGATTAAATTTATGGTCACATATTTAAAAAAAAATTATGTATCAATCATGTTAATAGAAACATGTATACTACAATTAGAAATTAAGTTTATCACCTCAATGATTCCTTCGTAGATGCAATGGATTGAATATATAGTATGATTTTCTTACTCAATTGAAAATTAGAATAAAATGAGGAGCAGGTGCCCCTCTTCTGAATTTATATGTACCAAAAAAATTCTTTTGATTTTTTGAATCGAATCAAGAGAGTTTTCCCCCCTCTCCTTTTCTGACAGAAACTGTTTTAATAATTGTTGCAGGATAACGATATTTGCCTCAATAATTGTTCTCTTTTCCCACTTTTAATTTTATACATTCAATTCTTATTTCGTTCGTTCAATAACTTGAAAAGGAGATGAAACAAAAAAATAATTTGAAAAGGAGAAACTATTTGTTTAAATTCAAAACGAATTGTTCAATTATATACTTCACACAAACTAAAGATAAGTCTGAAATTTTTTTTTTTTTTTTTGCAGTGGAACAATTGTATTTTTCATTTTTGTTCAGTTTTTTGAAAAAAATTATCAATATTATATGCACAAAAATTAAAATTGTCTGAGGGATTTTATTTCTTATCAACTCTAGAAAAACATATTAAAACTTTGCGAGACATTATCGTTTGTTTTAGCAGACCCTTTTATGAACCTTAAACATTTCGAATTCAATTACAAAATACAGATTACTGTTTTTTTTAAACTAAGTTTTTAGTTCTTAATTTTTTTAAATTTAATTTTTAGTTGCAAAATAAAAGTTTAACTAAGTCAAACTTTTTAACTTCTTTTTCGTTAATATTTTTAGTCTTTGGACAAAAGTTTGACCGATTATGATTCTTAATTTTTTTTTTTAAATTGGCTATAATTCATCTTTACTGGAAGGGATAAATAGTAGGTAATGAATGATATTTTTAAAAAATTTAGGAATCTTGACCAATTAAATTATGTTCATGGATTAAAAATTTAAGAAAAATTGACTAATCAAATTTTTGTTTAAAGATTTAAAAATGAATTTAAAAAAAGTTCAGCAGTTAAAACCTTTGTTAACTTTTTTTTAAAAGGCAATGCAGACTTCGAAAACTAATTGACGGCTTTTATATAGTACAAGATTCCGATTTAAAAAAAAGGTCTTTGATTTTCAATTTGGGAGAATTTTGAAAACTTCTTTTTCGTACCCGTTTTTGCACGTTGTGAGTTTCATGTTTGTATTTTTCATACCCTTTTCACCAAAAATACCCAGAAAACCATTCCTAGAAAAAAAAAATCAGCTTGTATTTTTTAGAATCCCAAATGGTCAGCAATCTACCAAAGTTTCCAATTGAAGAGAGACAAAACCAACCATAATCAGTACCGGGTCACAAACCCTTGCGTAGGCCCAATTCTACAACATTTTTTAGATTCTTGTATTGTATTAAAATAAAGTCTAATTTGTCTCAAAATATAAAGTTACTAACCTTATTTTAAAATATATTTTTTTCTTCAATTAACCTTCCAATCCTCTAATATTCAAAGTACAAATATTCATTTGAGAACTCTACAATCATTAGATGCAGTCAAAACAAAGAATTCCTTCTCTTTGGCATTGATCTCCATATTTTCATCTTTCTAATTATCTCTTGTTGGACAACAATGGATATCTCCCCCGTTTGTTTACCCATTGCCCAAATCTTGCTTGGAATATTTTGTCCATTTCTGGCCTGAAATAATGAATTTACAGTTACTAATAGCTAAATCCAGTGACGAAGATATTTGAGTATGAGAGAGATGATTAGCAACACCACAAGTCCACTACCCTTTGCTTTCAACATTCAATCGACCCAACTTACACAATTAAATTTTGAGCTATATTATTTGCATATTTTTTAAACAAATATTTTTTTCTTTCTATTTCTATTACATCTATTGCCTTATCATATACTTCTATGTTTTATCTTTGTATCGATATTTTCCGGTTTTCTCTATCACACTATGAATCTAATAAGCATAAAGCCACACTCAATTTTATATTTTAAAGTTGAACACATAATCATCCTTTAGACAAATCATTCTAACGACTTGTAAGCTAGCTTCACCAGTTTATAAGTTAATTTGACAAAAATAAGTTTATTTGTTATGCAAAATTAATTTAGTAATTTTTAATTTATTTTCATAAATTGTTTCAATTAGGTTATAGCTTATAAACTTTTACTTCATAAAAATATAATAAATTAAAAAAAGAATAAAGGCTTAATTTTGAAATATTTTTACATAAAACTTATATTAATACTATATTTTGCACCAAGTATTTAAATTTTCATATGGGTGTAATGATAAATGAGTGTGTCATTCATTTCAAGGATCATGGTTCTAATTTTTTTTAAGTTCTTATTTTTTAAGAAAATATTGATTAACTTCCTAGTTTAGTCAATGTTTAAAATTTAACCATAGTCAACGATTAAAATCAACACTAATACTAAGATGGTTAATTTTAAAATATAAGGAGACTCCAATAGTAAGTTAAAAAAATAAAATGATTAATTTGGTGAAATAGGTAAAATAAAGAGACAAATTTTACAATTAAACCTAAAATAAAATATGGAATTAAAAGAAAAAAATATTTAGAGAAAATTCAATTCCTAGTTATAATGGACTGAGAAGTACTAGGTAGTGAGTCTCTAATACATTTCTTTAAATATTTTTTCTTTAATTACTTAAAATTTATTAAAAATTAAAATAAAGAATCGTTTTCGATAAGAGAAAGTATATTTAAAGATTGTGTTAGATAATGCATTTCTAACATTTCTCTATTGAGAATACAAATATTTTTTTATCATAATTTAAAGTTATTTAACTTTCAAATTATAGTAATAAAATATAATAAATTTACTATGTTGAGTAGGATTGGGCAATATAATACTCATGCAAACCTTTATGATAATTACCCACACCTATATCTATTTAATAAGTAAATTTCTTACTATTTTAAGTAATTTTTATGGTTATCCATATGTCTAGATTCAATTACCATCGTTAATGATGTCATCTACTATTTTTGTTTCAGAAGCATAAAAAATACTATTTTTTTCATAACCAAAGTTTACAAATTTATTAAAAACAATAAATATTGAACCACTGAATTTTTTATTCATTTTTTTGTGAAATGATTCCCTTTATCATTTGTAACTCGTCGTGTACATGATCAAAGACAAGCGCGTAACCAGAAATATAGTCTTACGAAAGCAAACCTACAGTTTCGTTTGCAGTCCAAAAGAGGTCCATAAAGAACGCGACGGAATGTCTCTGTAGCATGTCTTTTTTTTCTTTTTTTTTTTTATGCCTAAGAATTAAACTTAGGTATTAAAAGATTTACGACAACTAAACCCTTTGATTGTCTCTATAGCATGTTTAATCAATCGAATATATATAGTAAAAAACACTGATTTCCGATTTGTTCATTTGACAGTAATTGAATTATTTTAGAACTAGTTACAATTAAATATATATTAATTTAATATAAACTCATAAAAGTTCAGTAAACTTTTAAAAGTAACACAATTATATCTAGGGTAAAAAACACTTTGTCCCTTCACCCTTACATATAAAATCAAACATGATACATCATAATTTGTTTCATCTAATTTAATAGTTAAATTTTATCGGAATCAGATAAACATTGTGCACATTATAGTTCAAAGACTAGAAGTATCAAATGTTACCTTCAAAATTCAAATAGGGCATGGACATCAAATATTCGTGTAACAAATGCAAACTATAAAGTGAAAATACCAATTTTAGCAATTCTAGGAAGCTCCATCGTGAATCTACATGGTTTGAGCCTAAGAAATAAAGTAGATGGAAATAAAAGATAAATAATTTGAAAAAAGATAAATACAATAAAAATAAAATCAAATGTAAAGTTGTTTGATTTAAGAGAAATATGTTAAAAAAAAAATAGTAAACTGTTTGATTTAAATGAAGATACTCGCATACCCCTTATTATAGTACTCAGGGTTCTTTCAAAACAAACCCAATAAAATTATAAGGGTAAAACCACCACTTTTTGATGCAGGACACAATCAGACAAAAGATGATTTTTTTTTTTACGCGACCTACCTCCACACAAAATCAAAATAATTGCCTTGTGAATCAGTACTATATCAAGTGTGTGTTTGGTTAAGTGATACTGGATCACATCTCATTTTTTATTTTCTTTTTCCACGATACCGAGTAATTTTTTGTTGTTTTTTTTTAATATTTTTAACGATCACACCACGATTTTGGAGATCAGATTTCGATAAGATATCCAAGCATCAAATCAACGGTATTATATCCATTGTCACCCATCCTCTTAAAATCCATGCTAACAAAGAGTTAGTTTTTTTTTTTTCATTTTTACTTGAAATCTCTTTTATTTTAAAAACTCATTTTGTTTAGATTGCCATACTTGAAGAGGATTAAGCAAAATTATTAAATCTTCATAATTTCATTATAATATATAATTTAAAAATATTGTCTTGATTTTTAAAATGATGTATTATTAAAAATAACTTATTGGAAGTGATAACTTCAAAAAAAAAATATACATATATAATATTAAATAACTAATATGTCTTTTTATCAACAATTTCAATTTAATTAGTTAATTTTTTAAGGTTTTAGTTATTAGAAATTAGTTTTACCAAATACTTGTTATATTATACCATATATATTGGCACTTGTGTTCTAACTGTTTTGTGTGAAGTGAGTGATTTGATTTTTATAATATGAAAATAGTAAAAAGAAGAAGAAAAAGAGACAACTCAGACACATCAATTATACAGTCATTTATTGTAATCCAATGCATGCGTAATCTAGCTAGTGATTCCGTACGGCGTAGAAACTATAAACATCAAACAGGGCTATAGCAATGAGCAATCTACTATCACTTTTTTTAATCCTTTGATCCTAGAGGAAAAATGAACCGTAATTAATTTGAATGGTCATAAGTAATTAAAATTTAATCAGAAATTTTTTTTATTAAAAATTAAATTATGTATTATTCGAAATTCAATCACTTGATTTCAACATTTTAATCACATATGATGAATCTTGATTGATCACTTTCATTGCCAATAATTCTTCTTACAAGTTATTTCCTATTTGGGACAAATTTATTCATTTCTTCTTCAATTCATTTTTTTGAATATATATAATTACTTTCATTTCTTCTTCTAAACTCAAATAAACGGATGCTGGAAGAATTGGAAAATGTAGGTATAAAAAATAAGCTTAGATTCATTAACAAATTATTTTGCAGATATATAATAAATGTGAATTAAGTGAACACATGCACCCACACGCAAAATATTCTTTTGGTAATTTTATATGTTGATTATTTTTATCCATAAATATTAGTTATTAATTGTTAATTTTTTGTTAATAAGAGAAATTAAACTCACAAATTTTCATTTTCTTTCTTCTTCTTTTATGCTAAACCAATCTTATAATTCTTAATTTTGTGTGTTGGTAGTCTACATGTGAAATCAGCTAATAACAGGGTATCAGTTTATGTATTTGTATTTAACGTATGTTTAACTTTTGGATGAAATAGAATTTAGTGGAGGTTTATTTAACACAAAAAAGGTTATTCCTTTCACATTTTCTCCATCACAAATACATGCATGTAATGATTTTTTAGTTTTTATCCAAAGGTTGATCAATCCCTCTCAAGAATCGTATATATATATGTAACTTGGAATTTTGGATGATAACCGTTGGAGAATGAAAACAGCACAGATGCTATCTAGGGGAAAGATTGATAAAAGATTCGTAATAGTGTTAATTAAATGATAGGAGCATGTAGGTAACTGTGGCTCATATATACGGTACGTGGTTAGGGTCTAGGGAGAGACTAGCCAGACACACTACATAGTTCACTTGATAACTGTTGATTTCGTGGGTCTTTGGCAAGAAAGGAAAAACCCTTTTCTTTTACCTCCACAAAGTCTAACCAAACACATCATAAGTAGCTACCCCAGTTGAGGTCATGTGACCATCTAGTTCTTATTACTTAATTTCCTAGCCTGTATGCTAGTTGGTTCCTCCTCGATTGGCTCCATTTTTTGGATTGCCCCGTGGGCTTGCTTGAATGAGTCAAGCTTTTGTTGAACAGATAATTAAGTTCTTTTTTATAAAATTTTAAAAATTATCTCATATTTCAACTATTTAATGCAACTATTTATTTAAAAATAAGCTAATGTTTGAATGAGTATCCCTGTTTTTGGAGTTAAGTATCATGGTGAAGTCTCCCGATTGACTATAAATGAATATTTTTTTATTAATAAATATTAATTTACTGTTTTTATTAAAAATATCAGTTGAAGGATTCAAAGCTACAACTTTTTTTTTTCTCTTTTTATCTTTCTCCAACCACAGATCAATCTTATATCTCCAAATAAATGAAAAGTTAAGTAAAAAAGACATGCAAACCTAGACACTGGTTAGCGTGTGTGATGAAAAGTTATCTCGTACCATACACAAGTAATTTTTCCTCCAACAAATTATCACTGCTCTAATCTAACGATTATGATTTGATGTGCTCAACTTTCTGGTAGTACACCAGATTATAGAACCCAACTCACACAATCTATCGAGGAGAGGAGCACATTTCCACAACGTCCAACACGACCAACGTCACGCCACCGTTGGAGCGTCCAAGGGTGTTGGGTCCTAATATTTTTTTTGTGTCTCCAGGTCCTAATCCATGAAAGAATAAATCTTCAACATAGGTAAGCTTAACATCCTTGCAAAAATTTTCATTCACAAACACTACACATTACAAATCAAATCACAAAGAAACTTTTATGATGATTATTCTTGACCCAAAAAATTGTAGTTCTAAAGTCGTCGCCACCGTATAGACCTCAGATTTTGGTATCATTGATAGCTACACAAAAGTCTTGCAGGGGCTTGGATCATAATTAAGCAAAGACAACAAAGGATGCATGGCAAAGGAACGGGAAATTGAATCAGAATCTGAATTAGTTTGTTCGCACATGTTATTGTGGATCGTTGTGGCTGTGGCGACTGTCTCATTCTTTGTGTCTTTGACAACAATTTTTAGGAAGATCAAAAAAATTCTTTAACTAAGCTTACTATAATATTGTGTAGTGTCACAAAGTTATGATCATTAAAATGTGACCTTGTAATGCCATGGTGAAAAAAATTACTTATGCACAGTGTGGGATATGTTTCCCTCACGCACGGTAGCCATGTCTACAAACATGATGCTTTAAGATTTTGGATTGAAATAAATAAAAGCAGCTTAGGCATCTTTTTATGCATTTTTCTTAATTCATATCTTTTTATGCATTTGACATGAAATATTATGATTACTTGCGTTTTCAATAAGAAACCAGATACGTATTCATTTGGTTTATGGGTTCAACACCCATCGGAAGGCCCAAACCCATAAGATTTTTTGGCTGCCTCAAGGCAATTTTGTTGAGGGAAATTATATTTATATTGTAATAGTAAATTAATAAAATTTGTATTACAACAAAGAAACCCATAGTAAGAGAAGAGAAACAAATGTGTAATAAGATGATAAATACAATGGAGAAAAAAATATTATTATAAATATATTGTACAAATGATAAATTTGTTTAATTTTCCACAGAAAGTACGAGTTTCTCCTCGCTATATTAATTGGTACAAATATTATTCTTCTAAAAGCTTGCCTCTAACATTTACAAATTAAAACATTCGATTAACAAGCACAAAGAAGCATGTGGATGCATGTCACGTTCCACTACTACCACTCTGCAAGCTAGTAGTTTTGATGCAGAATACATTTGCTTTTTTGATTTCCAAACTAACTTTTCATTTTAAATAGAAAGGCATTTTGCTATTATATTGCAGTTTGAAATTTGAACGTTGTGTGTTCAATTTGATCAATTAACTAATTAATCAGATTTAATTATCGTTATCTATTAGACTGCTCAAACTATTGGGGAAAAAAAAAGTTATCCCTTGTAGCTATACTCATGACATCCATTAGCTATGCCTTTTTCGTTAATATTTTTTTAAACGACCCAAAACCCTAGGCAAAGAAATTCTTGATTACGGTGATCGAGCAAGCTCTGGGTATTATGTACGTGTATTGTTTATGGAAGAAGAAAATGAGAAGTTGCTCAAGAAAAGTATTGGTAAACCCAAGACGAAATGGATCTTAGTTATTTCATTATTTTAATTTATCAAATATATTCCTAAAAATTGTTTTTTGGTGCTATAATTTTTTTTATATTCTAAATCACATAGGTTCAAGAAAATTTTAAAACTTTCTAAAAGAATGTTGAATTTTCTAGAATGTTCTGAAGAACTCTAGAGTGGTGTAGAATTCTTTAGAAACTTATGGAAAAATGTGGAAACCTCTGAACTATTATGGAGATGTGTGAAACCTTCTAGAATCTTATAGAAGAGTATGAAAGGATATGGAAGGAAATAGAAAATTGTAGAAACTACTAGAATGTGCAAAGCATTCTAGAGAATTAATATTCACCTTAGGATACAAGTAATCTCCACCATTCATTGTGGAAGTGGAGTAGTATAAATAATGGTAGGAGCTTTCATTCATAACCATCCAAGACAAGAGTGAATCCACTTCTTAGAGTGAGAAAACTAAAAAGTTAGAGAGCCTCTTTGAGATAGAAGATAAATAGCTTGAAAAGTCTCTATCCTCAAGCTTGAGTGAGTCACGAGTAAATCTTGTAAACACATCCTTATAACCCTAATATTCTTTTGTACAATGGAAGAATCTTCATATTAGAGAATTATAATTGTGTGCTCTCATTATTACCTTTAATTGCTAAGTATTTATTTTAACTTCAAGAAACGGGAAAGTCAAAGTTTTTCCCAACACATTACTTAGGAATCCCCTCAGGTAAGTTAATCACAAAGGAAAACTTTGAAACATCAAGGAGACAAATTTTGTTTACGGTAGCTCAAAGCACAAAATGGATAAGAAAGAAATATAGTTACATTGTTTTTTTTTTCCCCTTCTCTTTAACACCAAGCCTCACAGAAGTTCAAATTGAATGAGAGGCCCGATTTTGATTGGGCTATATGCTTAAAAGGACCTATAGGTGAAAGATATTCGTCCATTCATGTTAATTTCTAAAAATGGATAAAAATATTAATTTTGATTGGAGCATGCATGAAAAGGATAGGTGAAACAATGATGTATCTAGACAAAATATTGCGAAAGCTTGCAGGTATTAAAACACAGCTTTCAAAGTTTAATTTTTATAATACATTGTTGGTGTAAATATTATTATACTAATTTTTAACTAGATATTTCTCTACTATATACTTAATTAGATAATAATTTTCAATTCCACACTTCTGAGTTGTATAACACAATTTTCTTCGGTCAGACGCTATCTAACTAGATGGATTATACAAACCTTCTATCACGTGCAGAGAGAATGAAATTAAAATAGTAGATATGAAAAGATTGAGTGGATAAACGATTTATTGTTGATTCTTATATGTTCATGTAGTCCTACGAATTTAATAGTAGTAGCATATTTAATTTAAGGGCCGTGGTGTCATTATCGAATATTCGCACGCATCAGACAGAGTCCTATGTTAAGACGCATTTTGCTTTAATATGCCTTGAGCTGCAACTTAGCCAGTGAGTAAAACTTATTTGTATTTAATTTAAAAAAACAAAAAAAAATTAAAAGAAAAATGAATAAATTTCATAAGGACGTACGTAAGAAGTGACTTCACTATCAAAATTTTGAGAATAAAGGGGAGTATTTCTATGTTGCCATGTTGGTTACTTGGGTATGGACAAATATATGATATGCTATGCTATAAAATGCACTTTTGAACTCAAGGGATTTGAACCAGATTTGTTATTAACAATTTTTTGTTAGAATAAATTTCTTTACAAACTATAAAAGAAACACAGGTTATTAATAAAATATGGAAATTACAGATCAAATCATACCTCCAGCCATTGTCATGAAGAATTTCTTGTTTTGGTTCTTCCAAGCTCTCTCTCTTCCTCTCTCTAGATGGTGTATAAGACCGAATTTGAAGGGATGAGCTCAGGGACCAAATTCATGTACTTATATAGGCATTCTACCATCAAGAATGCATTTACTAGCCATTGTCACTCATTATTGGATGTTACAATTCATTAGTGACCATTACCACCCATTAACAGCCATTGAATTTGGCTTCCAAAACTGACGAGCGTTACAGATTTTCAAAATGTTAGGACCAAATTATTACATTCTCCCACTTGGTCCAAACATTTTGACTTAATGCTCAATCTTCTTAAGAAATGAATATACGAATCATAGCGATAGTTCCTCTTATAACGAGTAATATCATCCATGTATTACAATATACTCAATTTCCCAAGCAATATACTCAAAGTGGTAATAAAACTTAATGAATAAACCCAATGTTTATTCTTGGTCCAAAACATAATTTTTCTCAAATAAATCAATGTACACCCAAATATGAGAAAATAAGTTTCAATTTTAACATATAAGTATACAATCATAAAGTTGAACCAAATCTCATTCTTTCTACATGATCCTTAAATTTAAACGGTGGCATGCCCTTAGTTAAAGGATCAGCGATCATCAACTCAGTGCTTATATGCTCAATGACCACTTTCTTGTCTTTTACTCTTTCTTTAATGGCTAAGTACTTAATGTCGATGTGCTTACTTCGACTTCCACTTTTGTTATTCTTAGCCATAAAGACAACAGCTGAGTTATCGCAAAAAATTCTTAAAGGCCTTGAAATAGTATCAACTGTCTTTAGCCCAGAAATGAAACTTTTAAGCCATACACCATGTGATGTAGCCTCAAAACAAGAGACAAACTCAGCTTCCATGGTAGAAGTAGCAGTCAAAGACTGCTTAACACTCCTCCATGAAATAGCTCCACCAGCCATCATGAAAATGTACCCAGATGTTGATCTACGAGAGTCAACACAACTAGCAAAGTCTGAGTCTGAATAACCAATCACATCTAGATTGTCTGTCTGTCTATACATAAGCATGTAATCTTTGGTCCCTTGAAGGTACCTCAGCACTTTCTTAGCAGCTCTCCAGTGGTCAATACCTGGATTACTCTGATATCTTCATAACATTCCAACTGCAAAAGCAATGTCAGGCCTTGTGCATACTTGAGCATACATGAGGCTTCCAACAACTGAAGCATAAGGAATGTTTTTCATTTGTTCCCTCTCAAAGTCATTCTTTGGACATTGGTTCAAATTAAACCTATCACCCTTCACAATGGGAGCAACACTTGGTGAACAATCTTTCATCTGAAATCTCTCTAGAATTTTGTTAATATAGGTTTCATGTGATAGACCCAAAATACCTCGAGATCTATCTCTATGAATCTTAATGCCGATGACATAAGATGCATCACCCATATCCTTCATGTCAAAATTCTTAGAGAGAAATTGTTTCACCTCATGTAGCAAACCCCGATCGTTGGCTGCAAGTAAAATATCATCTACATATAAAATAAGAAAACATATTTTACTCCCACTGACCTTGTGGTATATGCATTGATCCATGGGGTTTTCATCAAAACCAAATGAAGAAATTATCCCATGAAACTTAAGGTACCACTGACGGGAAGCTTGTTTTAAACCATATATAGATTTATTAAGCTTGCAAACCAAATACTCAACACTATCAGAGGAGAAACCTTCAGGTTGTTTCATATAAACCTCCTCCTCTAAATCACCATTAAGAAAAGTTGTTTTCACATCCATTTGTTGCAACTCAAGGTCAAAATGAGCAACTAATGCCAAGATTATACCAAGAGAATCTTTCTTAGATACTGGAGAAAAAGTCTCTTTGTAATCTATTCCTTCCTTTTGAGTAAATCCCTTAGCAACAAGTCTTGCCTTGTATCTCTCAATGTTGCCTAATGAATCCCTTTTGGTCTTAAAGACCCATTTAGATCCAATGGCCTTTGCCCCATTAGGCAACTCTACAAGGTTCCAAACTTTGTTACTCTGCATGGAATTCATCTCATCCTTCATGGCATCATACCATAAATTTGACTCTTTACAACTCATGGCTTGATCAAAAGTTTCAAGATCATTTTCAGCTCCAATATTATAGTCAGATTCTTGCAAATATACAATATAATCACTAGGAATAGCTGATTTTCTTACTCTAGTAGACCTCCTTAATGTTGCATCAACATTTTCTTGGGGATCATGTTGTTCAACTGGTTGTTCATCATTTTCATGAATTTGATGATCAACTTGATCTACTGGATTATCAACAACAGTTTGTGGAATGCCAATCATGTGTTGTTCATCATCCCTTTGGACTTGAGGGGTATGAATTACAACCAATCTTTCATTTGATGTGGAAGGTTGAGATTCTATATAATCAATTTCAGAACCTAAGTCCCTCAATTGATCACTCCCATTGATCAAATCATTTTCAATAAATTTGGCATTTCTGATTCACATCCTAGTATATGATGTGACATAAATCTATACCTTAGACCTTTCGGCATATCCATGAAATACCCACTAATGGTCCTCGGGTCAAGTTTCTTCTCTTGTGGGTTATATATTCTCACCTCAGACGGACAACCCCAAACGCGCATATGTTTCAAACTCGGTTTCCAACCTTTAAACAACTCAAAAGGTGTCTTTGGGACAGCCTTGGTTGGAACACGATTTAATATATACACTGCCGTCTTTAGTGCTTCAGCCCACAAGGATTTAGGAAGATTGGAGTTGCTAAGCATACTCCGCACCATGTCCAATAATGTTCGGTTCCTTCTTTCTGCCACACCATTCTGATTTAGAGAACCAGGCATAGTGTATTGGGCAACAATCCCATGTTCTTGAAGAAACTTTGCAAAGGGACCAGGTGCTTGTCCATTCTCAGTATATCTGTCATAGTATTCTCCACCTCTATCTGATCTCACTATTTTTATTTGCTTGCCACATTGGTTCTCAACTTCAGCCTTAAAGACTTTGAAGGCATCCAATGCTTCGTATTTGTTATGAAGCAAATAAACATTCATATATCATGAATAATCATCTATAAAGGTGATAAAATATTTCTGACCACGTGCATCCATATCTGGACAGCAAATATCAGTATGAATTATTTCTAATATGCTTGAACTCCTGTTAGCACCTTTCTTAGACATGTTGGTCTGCTTACCCTTAATGCAGTCCACACAAGTCTTAAAGTCAGCAAAATCTAGAGTATTGAGTACCCCATCTTTGACTAACCTTTTAATCCTCTCAATGGAGATATGTCCTAATCTCCGGTGCCACAACATAGAGGAATTCTCATTAATATTACACCTTTTAATACCAGTTTGAACATGCATAGAACTATAAGTGGCATTATTTTGTAAACCAAGAAGATAAAGACCATCAGACAAGATACCATTCCCAACACATTCAGAATTATAAAATAACTCAAATGATGTGTCTTTGAAATTAAAGGAATATCCAAACGGTACAAGCCTTGAAATAGAAATCAAGTTTTGGGAAAAACTTGGTACATAAAAAGTCCTTTCTAATTTTAAAATAAAGCCACTACTTAAAGTCAAAATGCAAGTTCCAATGGCCTCCACATGTGAGCCTAGCTTATTGCCTGATAAAATGCTTTGCTCACTTCCCACTGGTTTCCTTAGGTTTTGCATACCCTGTAAAGAATTTGCAATATGAATAGTAGATTCAGAATCAATCCACCAGGTGTTAATATTAACACTAACCATATTAGATTCATAACATACTAATGAGATTGATTTACCTTTCTTCTCAAGCCATTTCTGGAACCCGGGGCAATTCTTCTTCATGTGTCCCTTCTTCTTGCAAAAGAAACACTTTGCCACCTTCTTAATATCAGCTTGAGGTGGTATTTTACCATTCCCCTTCTGATTAGCTTGAGACTTAATTGCTTTGTTCTTCCCATAAGCAGTAGTCAGCAATGCACTCTCACCCATCTCCATTACAAGCCTTTCTTCTTCCTGAACACACATGATCATTAATTCATTGATAGATCATTTATCTTTATGTGTGTTGTAGGAAATCTTAAACGGCCCATATTCATGTGGAAGGGTGTTCAAAATGAAATGCACTAGGAAGGACTCAGACATATCAACCTCTAGTTTCTTAAGTTGAGCTGAAATATCTCGCATTTTCATGATGTACTCACGCACACCTTTCACAATGGTGAGCCGAAGAGAAGAAAACTTCATGATCAAGGTGCTTGCTAAAGTCTTATCTGAAGTGATGAACTGATCATCAATTGCCTTAAGCAAGTCTCAGACCTTTTCATGCTGGTCAACAGAACCACGTATCCCAGCCGAGATTTTGGTCTTAATGAACATCACGCTGAGCCGGTTGGATCGCTCCCACCGCTCATATAGTGCAACGTCAGCTGGGCTACTTTCATCAGTGATTGCAGGTGGTTCGTCTTTCCTTATAGCATAGTCTATGTCCATCCACCCCAATTGTAGAAGAATTCTCTCCTTCCATATCTTATAGTTATCTCCTTTGAGTTCGAGAACATCACATTGAATATCAAAAAAACTAATAGTTTGAGAAGCTGCAAAATTCAAAGGCTTATATCAAAATTTGAGGCATACTAATCTTAATTGTATCTTTTACCAATGTAGACATACCATAAAATTGAATCTTGTGACATAAAAATTGCCTGTGGGCTAAATTTTTAATTCAATAAGAAACAATTAAACCTTATGATAGAATAATCAAATTACTTGCTCAAAATTCATGCTTTACGGGTACAACATGAAAATAATTTAATTTCTATCGTAAATATTTACTTTATGATAAAATCGATAAATTATACATACATCATGATGTCTGTGGGTAAATCATGAAAAATAATACATCATTTTATCCCAATTAATTATACATATATAATAAAAATTCCTGTGAGCTAAAATTCATTATATAAGTATAATTAATTACAATATTATGTCTAATTCCTTATATGATCTTTAACCAACTTAATATATAATTTTAATCAAATATAGATGCTATGGCTAATCCATAATTAATCAAAATTATAAAGATCACTTAGACATAAAACTTTATTATATGAGAATAAATGATATTTTGCATTTCAAAATCAAGATACAATATAATTATGAATAAAATTCTCATATAATTTTATAATTGAAATATAATATTATGCATTTGATTTCATATATATATGCATAGAATAAAATTTTCCAGAATATATTCATGCATAAATTAAATCAAAATTCTAAAAACTGTAAAGCAGAATGAGTATATAACGTATTAAAAACGATTGCATATTAGAAAAACTTCACTAGTTTAGTGGTCTGCACATACTATAGCCTTCTCGGAGTCAAGGGTTTGACACCCAGTTAGCACAAAATGTAGGAGTTTTTGTTTTTTTTTTTTTTAACACTATTCATCATCTTCAACCTCTAGCGGGTCAAACCCGACCCATACGCAAACCCGGTCGTTTTTCATTCATTTGGACACCATTTTTCACGATTCAAAAGCCAAAATTAAGGAAATCAAACGAAATACAGATTTCTAATCTTATTTTTAAGAAACAAGGCCCTTCATACCATAAACGAAATCAAATCGGAAAAATATCGAAAACCCAAAATGGACAAGGCAGAGGCAATTGTGGCTCTGATACCAAATGTTAGAATAAATCTCTTAACCTGTGATATTACAAACTACAAAAGAAACACAGGTTATTAATAAAATGCGGAAATTACAGATCAAATGATACCTCCAGCCATTGCCATGAAGAGTTTCTTGTTTTGGTTCTTCCAAGCTCTCTCTCTTCCTCTCTCTAGATGGTGTATAAGACTGAATTCGAAGGGATGAGCTCAAAGACCAAATTCATGTGCTTATATAAGCGTTCTACCATCAAGAATGCATTTATTATCAATAATGGTTATTACCACCCATTAACAGCCATTGAATTTGGCTTCCAAAACTAACGAGCGTTACAGATTTTCAAAATGTTAGGATCAAATTATTACATTCTGCAAAGAAAAGTTGTCCTGCTGATTTTGAGACAACATTCTGCATCCAGCTCATAGGAGGACAACAATATATATTTTTTATTATCAATAATGGTTAATTTGTTAGTTTTATTAGAAAACAATAGTTTATTTTGATTAAAAAAAACAATTTGTTTAGAATTGGCTTACCAATCAATAGCCACTGTAAGGATCGAGGTTTATTTGAATTTCGCCATGTTATGGGATGCATTTTCAAGCTTTTTAAATTAAAAAATGGCTTTTGCTATATTCATTCTCTTTAGGAAAAAAAATAACAACAATAGTCAACTATCTATTATAAAATTCTGTTTCTTTAGGTCCCATACTACTTGTTATTATCATATTTATTCCTTTTCCTGTAAAAATAATTTTTTTTTATTATATTTTCGGTAATTGATTGAAGAATAATTCAATAAATTATCAATTTAAATATCATTAAACCTGGTATTAATTATTGAAATGAATTTAAAATAATTACATATTTCTAAAAAATAAACTTACGCTTACATTACAACTAAAATGAAAGAATTTATTTATATAAGCAAGTTGTCTGATATTTTTGCACCAATATTTTGCTGAAAAAGTTTCTCAAACATTTCCTTTAGATCTCAAGTGAATTATACACTCATGTTGGAAATTTAGTTATCCTTAATTCGGCCCTCAAACACATAAATCAAGTGATAAAATATATAAAAATATTATCAAGAGTTGAAGATTTTAATCTATTAGGATAATTTTTGTCATTTAGATTCTTATTTGTATAAGGTGTTTTAGTCAAAATAATGTTCCATTCTCACAGTTTTCATATCAATAAAGTCATTAAGACAACTATCAGATCTCTATTTGGCCCTCAAACGTATGAACCAAGTGGAAAAATATAAAAAAAAATTACTAAAAGTTTAAGATTTCAATCCATTAGAATAACTTTTGTCACTTAGATTCTTATTTGTATAAGGTGTTTTAGTTAAAATAATATTTTATTTCCATATTTTTCATGTCAATAAATCAATCAAGACAACTCTCGAGTCTTGATTCGGCCCTCAAACGCATGAACCAAGTGATAAAAAGAAAAAAATTATTAAGAGTTGAAGATTTCAATCCATTATGACAACTTTTGTCACTTAAATTCTTATTTGTATCAAATGTTTTGGTCAAATTAATGTTTCATTCTCATAATTTTCATATCAATAAAGCCATTAAGACAACGATTAGGTCTCTATTCGGCCCTCAAACATATGAACCAAGTGAAAAAATATACGAAAAAACTACTAAAAGTTAAAGATTTCAATCCATTAGAACAACTTTTGTCACTTAGATTCTTATTTGTATAAGGTGTTTTGGTTAAAATAATTTTTTATTTCCATATTTTTCATGTCAATAAATCCATCAAGACAACTCTCGAGTCTTGATTCAACCCTCAAATACATGAACCAAGTGGCAAAAGATACGAAAAAATGACTAAGAGTTGAATATTTCAATCCACAAAAACAATTTTTGTCACTTAGATTATTATTTGTATTAGGTGTTTTGGTCAAAATAATATTTTATTCCCACAATTTTCATGTCAATAAAGCCATCATGACAAGTCTTCGTTCTTGATTCGATCTTCAAATGCATGAACCAAGTGGCAAAAATGAAAATATTACCAACACTTGAAGATTTCAATTGATACTTAAAACTTTTGGTATTAAAACACAAATGACGACAAGTCAAAAACACAATAATGAAAAATACACATATGAGTCATACAAATCATTAAATAATAAAATTTACTCATTTTGGGGGGGGGGGGGTGAGGGGTCTTCAAGACTAGGTTCATTGCTTGAGTGAGGTATTCATTCAAACCCTCAAATTTAAAAGAGCTGGTAGAAATTGGTGGTGAATATGCACATGTCTCTGCGAGCAAGTCCGTGGTGGTAATATACAACTCCAAACATGTCAGCTTCAGGATGTATGCATACATGGAAAACATAGTCATTACATCCTCATCATCGTGCAACATGCATATCGTGTACTTGCCACAATCACCAACAAATAATATAGTTAACAAAAATGTATATCCTTCACCACTTGACCATTTGGAAGACTAATGTTGTTTCCAATAGCCTTCTTCAAGGCATCAAATAACATTTTGGTGAACCGCTTACAAAATTTGAACCATGTTTAGTTGTTATGATGACACCATCATAATACACAATCACATTGACTAATGACGAAGCCATGATTTAGGGTTTAAGGTATACGATTGTAGAAAAGTTTCTGGTTAAGGTGACAGATTAGACTACCTCAATGCATACCATATCTATAATGTTTAATGGCTTGTGACATACACCTCAAAATGAATGGTAAAGAAGCCACCGACAAAATTAATGGCCTAGATGTGACCCCACATTGTTTTTCCCCACACGATTTTTACCTCATATTACATGTTTTGAGACGATGTGACTGAATAATGCTTTCTACGAGACGATTAGACTAAACGTAGATTTTTTGGAATAGCGCAAACCAAACATAATTAATTAAGACTCAACCTAAATTGTTTATATTGTTAGTATGATCTCAGCTGTTCGTATTAGCCACGTGAAAACAATAGATCACATATTATATGTATAGTAGGGGCCCAGGGGGTTAGCTGCAACTCAACACCTTTGTTTGCTACTCACCCTATCTCATCATCCTCAAATCATTTATTTTTCTCACATAGTTTAATTTGTAATGGACAACAATCCATGAGAGCTTCTCGACATTGATAACTCAAACCTCTCATCCTTTGTTCGCCTAACTAATCATTCATCCTCCAATTCAACAATACTTATTCTTGGCCCGACTGGGGTCGTACAAGCTACCATCATGAATTGAGAATCTAGGGAGTCACTCCCAACTCAAGAATTCATAATGCGCCCACCAAGTAGCCTAATGTGAATTTAACAAAAATTCATGGTTATATGCTTTAAATTTCGTTTGATCACAAGGTCAACTACCATTAAACATTTATTGTATTAGATACACCTAAACATTTAATTGATTGTTGAATTTGTATAATTGTAGGACTGATAATTGTTGATGACACATCTCATAGGATAACATTAGGGTTTGTTGATTATACTTTTGATTGTGTCCCTTTAACAGTCGTCATTGACAAAAGTTGTACCCCCAACGATTTTGGCGACATGAGACTTACGCTTAAGGTAGTCAACTTTAATTAGCTCTCTAACAATTACATTGTAATTTTTCGGATATTCATTCGTGAGAGTTTTAATTTTAGGATCCTACAGAAACTATTGATGCCACCATGAAATGGACAATCATAGAAGGTCAAGATTGTAGCCCATATATGATGAACATTCACGTTGGTTCTATCTTAGTTCCGCGAGACGTAAATTTGTTACTCATGTTAATTCCGTAGTTTCTATGTTGTATAAGTTTATTTTATTGAACTAAATGGTATACTCTACAAGCGATTGTGTTTTATCTTTTTCCTCCTCACTCCAAATGTTATTTGAATATTATAATGCAAAATATTGTGAAGGTAATGTTTTTGTATTTTAGACTACCAATAATTTTGGTATTCACAAATTTACATTGTATACCCATATGTTATTCATATTTGACGCAAGTGTTTTCGAAGGAGAATTGATCACTTGTGAAGCGGTCTTTGTTCTGTACTTGCAACATGTCATCAAGTGTGTTTCATCAATGCCTTTATCCTTTATGTTTCTTTTTATGTGTAATGTTGTTTTATTTAGTGTGTGTAATATTATTCAATTTTATGAATTATCGTTTATGTACTAAGGATTTGGGAAAATAATTTACATAAGTAAAATGATTTGGTTTCATTTAAGGATATATTATTTTTTTTAAAAATACTATTGTAGACTAATTCGTATTTAAGGTTCATGGTTTTAAACCAATCCGAACAATCAACATTGGAGATGTTTTATTTTTTTAATTGTTTTAGTAAAATAATTAGATCACATAAATATATGAATTTTTCATAAATATTTAACTAAATTATATTTATATTAAGTATTTAAACATATACAATTTTCTTAAATCTTATTCTCCATAAATTCTATTTTTATCATTTAATATATATAATTTAGTGAACTAAAAAAATCAAAACAAATAAAAACAAAAAACAAACAGATAATTTTTAAATGAAAAAACAAAAAATTAAAAAAACAGTTTCAAATAAACAAAAACAAAAAAAATTAAATAAATAAAAAACCAAACAAAAATGGTTAATTTTAAATAAAAAATAAATAAAATGCAAAACATTTTTAAATAAATAAACAAATAAGATACCAAAAAAAGTTCACTTTTAAAAAAATAAACAAAAAAAACAGTTTTGCATAAATAAAAACAAAAAAACACAAATAAATAAATAAAAAAACAAAAAAAACACTTAATTTTAAATAAAATAAAAAACAGTTTCAAATAAACTAAAACAAAAACAAAAACAAAATAAATAAATAAATAAAACAAACAAAAACAGTTAATTTTAAATAAAAAAAGAAATAAAATAAAAACATAAACTCAAATAAATAAACAAAAAAATAGTGCATTTTAAAAAATAAACAAGCAAAATAAAAAACAATTTTACATAAATAAAAACAAAAAAAACAAATGAATAAATAAACAAAAACCCTTAAATATTAAATAAAAAAATAAAATTTTGAAAAAACAAAATCAAAAAATCCTCAAATAAAAAAATGAAAAAAAAATTCTAATATACGTTTTAAGAAATGCCTTACGACATTCATTTGGTTCGCAAGGGACCGATGTAAATATTATTATACTAATTTTTATAATACATTGTTGGTGTAAATATTATTATACTAATTTTTAACTAGATATTTCTCTACTATATACTTAATTAGATAATAATTTTCAATCCCACACTTCTGAGTTGTATAACACGATTTTCTTCGGTCAGACGCTATCTAACTAGATGAATTATTCAAACCTTCTATCACGTGCAGAGAGAATGAAATTAAAATAGTAGATATGAAAAGATTGAGTGGATAAACGATTTATTGTTGATTCTTATATGAAATTAAAATAGTAGATATGAAAAGATTGAGTGGATAAACGATTTATTGTTGATTCTTATATGTTCATGTTGTCCTACGAATTTAATAGTAGTAGCATATTTAATTTAAGGGTCGTGGTGCGATTATCGAATATTCGCACGCATCAGACAGAATCCTATGTTAAAACGCGATAAATTTAATGTAGGGGGTTTCTTTTAAAAATTATTTATTAAACAGGGTTTGTTTTTAAACAAATTGCAAGGAGGGTCTGTTATGACCATGGATGTCGCCATTCCTACTGGCGTGAAGCTTGTAACGCCATTGACAATGGCGAGAAAGACGATGCCGCCATTGACAGTAGCGGGACAGGGTCTGAGTCACTGCCCATACCGCCATTCGAACTGGTGGGACATGCTGACTAAGCATCTCGCCAGTCCTTCCTGCGAGACACCAGCCATTCCGCCATTGGTACTGGCGAGACATGCCAACATGGGCAGTCCCGCCATTGACTCCTGCGGAACACGTTGAAGCACGTGAACGTTAGGGTTGCAGTGTTCAGTCTGAAGATGGGTGGTAGGCTTGCAGTATTGGGAAATACCCAAGTCCCACATCGGCTGCCTCAATCCTTGGAGTGCGGCTTATATATCTGTTGGGCAACTTCACTTAATGCCAATTGGTTTTAAGATGAAATCTAACATGGTATCGGAGCAGGTTCTGACCTTGGGACCTCATCTTCGCTTCCGCTGCGACGAGTACCCACCATTTGTGGTTCACGCACCAAGCCCAATAAGTGCTGGGCGTGAAGGGGGTGTATTGGGAAATACCCAAGTCCCACATCGGCTGCCTCAATCCTTGGAGTGCGGCTTATATATCTGTTGGGCAACTTCACTTAATGCCAATTGGTTTTAAGATGAAATCTAACATGCAGTAGGGTTTGCAGTTCTGAAAAGGCTATTGCATGTGAATGTTAAAAATTTGAACGTTGGAGTTTAAGTTTTCAGCTATAAAAAAAATGCTTGAACATTTCTCTTTACCTTACTATGCAAATAGTAGGTTAGTTAGTATTAACAAAAATTCTAAGTTTAAGCTAGTTAGTATCAGTAGGTATTGTGTTGGTATTTTTTACGTATTAATAGATATACCAATGTTAGGTTAGCTACTATGAAAATATTATTTGGTTAGTTAGAATGAAAATTTTATTTAGTTATTGTATGTATTGTTAGATTTTATTACTTCAATTAAATATTTTGGCAATGATACAAATAAAAATATTTATTTGCTTGCTCTATTAAACTTAAGCTACACATTCATACTTTATTCTAAAAAAATTACTCTAATTAAATAATTTATGAAAAATTCTTCAACTTTTACAAAATTTCAAACACAAAATGGAAGGGTTATAAATGAAAGGGTTACACTTGAAAAATTTTAGACACCAAAACTATAAAAAAAAGGCTTACAAATAATTACTGTTAATAATTTTTAAATAAAAATTCTAATTTACAAAATTAGTACGCTTAAACTATAAGGGAATCAGGTAAATATTTCTAAGGCCTAATTACAATAATTAATACGCTTAAACTTCACGTTCAATTTTTTTTCTAAAAAAACAATTATTACTTCAATTAAATATTTTATCAATCATAAAAATAAAAAAATCTATTTACTTGCTCTATGAAAAATTCCTCAACTTCAAAAATATTTCAGACACAAAATGGAAGGCTTATAAATGGAAGGCTTACACTTAAAAAAATTTCAAACACAAAAATCATTAAAAAAAAATAGGCTTACAAATAATTACTGCTAATGATTTTTAAATAAAAAATCTAATTCACAAAATTAATACGCTTGGAATCAGTTAAATATTTGTAACGTCTCATTACAATAATTAATACGTTTAAATTTCACGTTCAATTTTTTTTTCTAAAAAAACAATTATTACTTCAACTAAATATTTTGTCAATCATAAAATTACAAAAATCTATTTGGTTGCTTTATGAAAAATTCCTCAACTTCAAAAAAATTTCAGACACAACATGGAAGGCTTATAAATGGAAGGATTACACTTTAAAAAAATTTCAAACACAAAAACCATTAAAAATATAGGCTTACAAATAATTACTGCAAATCATTTTTAAATAAAAAATCTAATTCACAAAATTACTACACTTCAAACAAAATGAAAGAAGGCTTTAAAAAATTGACTCAATAAAAAAACATTCTTTTAAATAAATACAAAATATCCTTACTTTAAATAAATAACTAACTTTGAGCAAAATCAGCAAACTTCTGAAAACTGCCTTTCTTTCTCTCCTCTTCGAACTGCTTTGTTTCTCTCTTCAGACTACCTTTGCTTTGAGTGTGAAATTTTGTTCTTAGAAATGCTCTTATTTAAAGCCAATTTACACCCATGCAGCATGTGATCTTCTCTACAATAATCACAGGCGCATGTGAATATGAAACTGTATCCATGTGAACCCTCAGCATGCCATGCCCTAGCCTGCAAATGGGCAGAACCCTAGCCTGCAAATGAGCATAACCCTAGCCTGCTGCATGTCACCCTTACCTGCAAACAGTGCCCTAAGTTGTTGTGTGAAGCCAGAACCCTATCTGTAGCTATGTCAAGGCGTGAAGAAGGTGGGAAGAAGTGCATGTTGGTCTCGTTGGTGCTACTGGCGGGTTGCCCAGTCAGCACCTGTCTCGCTGGTGCTACTGGCGGGTTGCCCTGTAACGTTGTTGGTGCTGGCGGCACCCAGCCATGTCAGCACCATTATCGCCAGAGCTAGTGGCGGCATCCATGGAGTCGCTGATACAGCTGGTGACATCAAATGAGAAACAGACCCCCCTGCAATTTCTTTCGAAAGGGACCCTAATCCGTAAATTGTTTATAAATGTGTCTCTCTACAATAAATTTGCCGTTAAGACACATTTTGCTTTAATATGCCTTGAGCTACAACTTAGCCAGTGAGTAAAACTTATTTGTATTTAATTTTAAAAAAACAAAAAAAATTAAAAGAAAAATGAATAAATTTCATAATGACGTACGTAAGAAGTGACTTCACTATCAAAATTTTGAGAATAAAGGGGAGTATTTCTATGTTGCCATGTTGGTTACTTGGGTATGGACAAATATATGATATGCTATGCTATAAAATGCACTTTTGAACTCGAGGGATTTGAACCAGATTTGCTATTAACAATTTGTTGGATTCCAAATTCCAAAGAAAAGTTGTCCTGCTGATTTTGAGACAACATTCTGCATCCAGCTCATAGGAGGACGACAATATTTTTTTTTATCAATAATGGTTAATTTGTTAGTTTTAGTAGAAAACAATAATTTATTTTGATTAAAAAAAAAACAATTTGTTTAGAACTGGCTTACCAATCAATGGCCACTGTAAGGATCGAGGTTTATTTGAATTTCGCCATGTTATGGGATGCATTTTCAAGCTTTTTAAATTAAAAAATGGCTTTTGCTATATTCATTCTCTTTAAAAAAAAAAAAATAACAACAATAGTCAACTATCTGTTATAAAATTCTGTTTCTTTAGGTCCCATACTACTTGTTATTATCATATTTATTCCTTTTCCTGTAAAAATAATTTTTTATTTTATTATATTTTCGGTAATTGATTGAAGAATAATTCAATAAATTATCAATTTAAATATCATTAAACCTGGTATTAATTATTGAAATGAATTTAAAATAATTACATATTTCTAAAAAATAAAACTTACGCTTACATTTCAACTAAAATGAAATAATTTATTTATATAAACATGTTGTCTGATATTTTTGCACCAATATTATGCTGAAAATGTTTCTCAAACATTTCCTTTAGATCTCAAGTGAATTATACACTCATGTTGGAAATTTAGCTACCCTTAATTCGGCCCTCAAACACATAAATCAAGTGACAAAATATATAAAAATATTATCACGAGTTGAAGATTTTAATCTATAAAGATAATTTTTGTCATTTAGATTCTTATTTGTATAAGGTGTTTTGATCAAAATAATATTTCATTCTCACAGTTTTCATATCAATACAATCATTAAGACAATTATTAGGTCTCTATTTGACCCTCAAATGTATGAATCAAGTGGAAAAATATAAAAAAAAATTACTATTACTAAAAGTTTAATATTTCAATCCATTAGAATAACTGTTGTCAATTAGATTCTTATTTGTATAAGGTATTTTAGTTAAAATAATATTTTATTCTCATGTTTTAGTTAAATATTTAACTAAATTATATTTATATTAAGTATTTAAACATATGCAATTTTCTTAAATCTTATTCTCCATAAATTATATTTTTATCATTTAATATATATAAATTAGTGAACTATATGAATCAAAACAAGATAAATACGATGGACTAACAGATAATTTTTAAATGAAAAAAAACAGTTTCAAATACACAAAAAAAATTAAATAAATAAAAAACCAAACAAAAATGGTTAATTTTAAATAAAAAATAAACTTCACGCGCTGCAGTAGAGCCACTG
>NC_038250.2:8310466-8345204 GCF_000004515.6 Glycine max
CGCGGGATGAATGGTCTCTACAAGGGTGTAGTTGCTACTACCAAGTCATGGGCTGTTGGGATCCCTGTAAGCTGAATGCTTGCTTTTTGGTGTGAAGCTTATTGGTTTAATTGCGGCCATCTTGATAGAATTTTAGAAAATAAATCTTGGATTTTTTTACACAAAGATGCGTAATATAATATGTTCACACCATGCTAATTTAATCTAAGAGGGTTTTTACAATGTGTGTACTTGGATGGAAGCTTGAATCCATTTCCACAATCTTGAATCCTTGATATAACCTTGGAAGAAATCTTGAATCGATACTTGCAATCTTGGTATAAACCCATAGAAGAAAAGAATGAGGAAAAAATAGGATTTTTCCACAAGTTGTGCATACAAAAGTGTCATGGAGTATCGGTTTTATAGCCATCAGATGAGAGCAGAGGTTTTCACCAACAAAAAAAAATGATGGGAGCAGAGGTCCCTCGTTTGGACAACAAAGTGCCCAAACAATCATAGATCAGTTTACATCATAAGTCCAAATTACAAATACCTATCATTGTAATTGAAATAAAATAATATTAGTTTTCACAAATATTGTTTAATAATCTTAAATCAATCTAATAATTAATTAATATTAATCCACAAAAAATCTAACACATCATTCAACAAGTTGTGGCCTAGCATGAGCAGTTGTTGTATTGACTTTCTTAATTGGCACTTTTGCTTATTGCTGAAAATTTAATGTGTCTTTGGAACACTTCATGAATTGGAGAGCATTCCTTGAAATGAAATGATTTACCGTGCATAAAATGATATGCAATGTAAGTGAATTGTATTGAATTGGTAAACTGATTTCGTGCCAAACTATTGTCTTAAAGAATTCAGCTATAGATGAAATTAGCTCTTTCATTTGAAGTACAACTTTAAGAGGTAGTAATTAAATTATATTGAGTTTCAGCTGGTAATTGCAGCTTGAATACAGGTGCTTTGCATTTATAGAAACATGTAGTAAGTAAATTATATTTTAGTAATCTTGTCTCCCAAGTACACAATCATATTGACATTACTATTTTCTTCTCTAAGATTGACATAATAATTTTGAAATAGATAGATGGGAATTTAATTGTTCCATACTGGGAAAAATAAAGTATGTATTGTTGCACAGTTGTTTTCTTTTTCCATTGACCTTTTACAAAACAGATCCCATTTATCTCTTTTTCACTTCTTGGCAGATAGGAATAGTAATAAGGGCAGCAGCATCAGGTCATCTACCGAATTATGGTTTTGTACTTGTTAGTCTGGGA
This sequence comes from Glycine max, assembly GCF_000004515.6. Classification (NCBI taxonomy): domain Eukaryota; kingdom Viridiplantae; phylum Streptophyta; class Magnoliopsida; order Fabales; family Fabaceae; genus Glycine; species Glycine max. Next base: position 8,311,756 of record NC_038250.2, read on the forward strand.
AGCACTGCTGTTTTACTTATCACATTCAGAGCATTATTATATGCTATTCTTCCCGTTGACAATAGCAAGAAGAGCGATGACTATCGCCGTGGCAGTCCCTTTGAACTCTTTGAGGTATATAACCCTTTCATCTTTGTTAGATCTCAGGATATTTTATTTCTAGTTCCATTACAAAGCTTGGTATGAAAGAATAGGTTTTTCATTCTTGGAGACTTCTTAAAAGTCTTCCGATACAATTGCATTTATATAAACCTAAACATGTGTTGCACCTCTACTACATCTGTTGTATCCATGAATTTATGTTTGTAATACACAATAAACTGGGAGTTAATGGGAAAATGTTGAATTAAAAGCTGATGTATCTATTATGAATGCTCTTGTTTGCTGTCATAACTTAAAAGCCATAATTGAGAAGAAAATACAAAAGTAACTTGAGATTTGCACAGCAATTTGATTAGCTGTTGGAATCCATGCTTGTTCTTGCCAAAAATACCAATGAAGCTTATAATTACGAAAAGTAAGATTTACACAGCCTATATACTGTTAATTTCTACTTCAGCAGCACAATTTCCAAATACTTTGAACTAATTGTGCAAATAATTTAAAACTTTACTCATACTAATATTTTCTTTATCAATGAAGCTTATAATTATGATAAGTGAGATTTACACAGCCTATATACTGTTAATTTCTACTTCAGCACAATTTCCAAATACTTTGAACTAATTGTGCAAATAATTTAAAACTTTACTCATACTAATATTTTCTTTATCACCATATAACAATAATTGTATAGCCATCATTAACTTAACTGTATGAATTTTATAGCCATCTGTTGAGCATTGGATACTGAATCCTGATACAAAATTCATTGTTTACTGTTGTAGTTGCTCACATCATTAGTACGGCGGTGGTAGTAATGGTTTGCATGTTCACGGCAACATAATACACATCTGAATGTCAGTTTCCATCGCTAATCTCCTTGTACTATCGGCTCATGAAAAAAGTAAGAGTAGATGTATACTGCTGTTGAATTTTATTCAACTAAATGTGTACACTATTATTACACCTTTGATCAATTAAAAGTGCATTAACTATCAAGTAATTTGAATCATGCTCTGGTCCAAGTAAGAGCAAGATGTTTACTGCAGTTTAATTTTATTCCACGAAATGTGTATACTATTATTACACACCATTGATCAATTAAAAGTGCATTAACTATTAAGTCATTTGAATCATGCTCTGGTCCATTTGTACTATAGGCTGTCACTATCTGAGATCTCCCAGGTTTTTCCAAACAAGCTTAACCATTCATGTTAAATGATGATAATGGCTTTAAAACTAAAAGCTAAAAAGTTTCCTAGCACTTAGTAGGAAGCATAATTGAGAACATAAGGTTTTCTTACATATTCTTAATAATGTCTTATTTCTGTCCTTCTCTGTCTAGGAATCTGGTGTACATTTCATGTAGTATAAGAAGAGCTTAATGAGTTGAATGGTAAGATTGAGAAGTAATATTACCTTAGTGGTGCAAGAATCTTTCGCATCTGAAAGTGAGAAAACAGCCACCTTCCCTTGTAAATAAATATGGCAAACCTCATTTATGTTTCTTTCATCACTAATATTACCCAATTCCTTATAACTCATGTTTCTTTCTGATTGTCAATCAGGTATGCTTAATCTAGTAGTTCTCAATGGTCACGCAATGCTAATATTTTTTTTCCCCCTATATTATCACCTCCAATAGTCATGCTAGGCTACAATTATGAAAATCAAGAAGTTTCAACAAGATTGTTAATTCTTGATTAAGAGTGAAGGGATTATGATTGGTTATCCTAAACTCCATGATCAGATTTAATTTTTAGTGACATTATTTAAATAATTTAATTTCATTATGGTTTCTAGTCAATTAGCTAACTAGGATCATATTGTGAGTGACACTTTCCCAACACACATTCAAAGTAACATAACAAACCCAATAGGCAAGAAAATACAAATTATATTAAAATATGGGAAGCAATTAAGTTCAACACATGGTGGATTTAGTTACTTATAGTAGTCATTAACAAAACAAGTTCAAAACCATAACATAAATCCAACAACACACATCATGCTCTGATGGTAACTAATGCATTATCTCTTGGTTTGAGAACGTTCATCATAATGGGTCACACGTGATGCAAGACTAGGCTCAAACCATGTAGATTCACGATGGAGCTTCCTAGAATTGCTAAAATTGGTATTTTCACTTTATAGTTTGCATTTGTTACACGAATATTTGATGTCCATGCCCTATTTGAATTTTGAAGGTAACATTTGATACTTCTAGTCTTTGAACTATCTTGTGCACAATGTTTATCTGATTCCGATAAATTTAACTATTAAATTAGATGGAAAAAAAATTATGATGTATCATGTTTAATTTTATATGTAAGGGTGAAGGGACAAAGTGTTTTTTACCCTAGATATAATTGTGTTACTTTAAAAGTTTACTGAACTTTTATGAGTTTATATTAAATTAATATATATTTAATTGTAACTAGTTCTAAAATAATTCAATTACTGTCAAATGAACAAATCGGAAATCAGAGTTTTTTACTATTCGATTGATTAGACATGCTATAGAGACAATCAAAGGGTTTAGTTGTCGTAAATCTTTTAATACCTGAGTTTAATTCTTAGGCATAAAAAAAAAAAGAAAGACATGCTACAGAGACATTCCGTCGCATTCTTTATGGACCTCTTTTGGGTTGCAAATGAAACTGTAGGTTTGCTTTGGTAAGACTATATTTATGGTTACGCGCTTGTTTTTGATCATGTACACTACGAGTTACAAATGATAAAGGGAATTATTTCACAAAAAAATGAAAAAAAAATCAGTGGTCAATATTTATTGTTTTTAATAAATTTATAAACTTTGGTTATGAAAAAAAAATAGTATTTTTTTATGCTTCTGAAACAAAAATTAGTATATTACATCATTAACGATGGTAATTGAATCTAGATATGATGGATAACCATAAAAATTACTTATAATAGTAAGAAACTTATTAAATAGATATAGGTGTGGGTAATTATCATAAAGGTTTGCATGAGTATTATATTGCCCAATCCTATTCATTCATGCATAGTAAATTTATTACTATAATTTGAAAGTTAAAAACTTTAAATTATGATAAAAAAATATTTGTAATCTCAATAGAGAAATGTTAGAAATATATTATCTAACATGATCTTTAAATATACTTTCTCGATTTTTTATTTTAATTTTTGATAAATTTTAACGAATTAGAGAAAGAATGTTTAAAGAAGTGTATGATAGAATGAGTACCTAACACTTCTCAATGCATTATAACTAGAAGTTGAATTTTTTCTAAATAATTTTTTCCTTTCAATTCCATATTTTATTTTAGGTTTAATTGTAAAATTTGTCCCTCTATTTTATCAAATTGGTCATTCTATTTTTTAATTTAGTATTGAAATCTCCCTATATTTCAAAATTTATCACCTTAGTACTAGTGGTGATTTTAATGGTTGACTATGGTTAAATTTTAAAGGTGATTATACTAGAAAGTTAATTAATATTAAAAAAATAAGAACCTAAAAAAATGCTTAAGAAAATATTAGAATCATGATCCTTGAAATGAATGACACACACATTTACTATTACACCCACATGGAAATTTAAATACTTGATGCAAAATATAGTATTTATATAAGTTTTATGTAAAAATATTTCAAAATTAAATCTTTATTTTTTAAAATTTATTATATTTTTATAATCTTATATATTATCTTTTAAAATATAAAATATAAGATTAAATTCTATTTTCACATAAATTAAAATATGTATACTTATATAAATTTTATTTTTATTTTATATATTATATTTTTATAATCTTATGTATTTTTATAACATTATTTAAAACTTATTTTATATCGTAAATATATAATATAAATTTTATCTTTAATGTATATTTTTTTATATAAATTATAATTTCATAAAATGATAGTATTTTATTATCTCTTAGAATATTTATATATATGATTTAATGACAATATTTATTTACATATATTAAGATACTCTTGTTATTTATTTTAATAGTATTTTTTATTTATATTTAACTTTATTTAAATAGGTATGTAATTTTTTTAAAGAATTAAATTATATAGTAAAAATGCATAATTAAATAAAATAATATAGTATTTTCTATTTTCAAAATATTTATGAATATATTTATTGACAATATTTTTTTTATCTATATTATAATAAATAACATGAATATCTTAATATAAATAAAAAATATTGTCACTAAATCAAAAGCATTATTTTAAAAGATAAATATAATATATAAAATAAAAATAAAACTTATATAAATATATATATTTTAATTATGTGAAAATATTATTTAATATTATATGTTATATTTAAAAGATAATAATAAATTAAAAATGAATAAAATTTGAATTTGAACTATTTTCGCATAAAACTTATATTGATATTATATTTTACACCAAACCGTCAAATGAGCACTTGTGTATACTGGTAAATGAGTGTGCTTCTTGTTGGTCAATTTTTTAATAAACGTCTAAAAATTAATAGTTAATGGTTAAAATCAGCTCTGAGACTACGATAGTAAATTTTGAATTATATAAAGACTCAAATAGTGAATTAAAAAAATAAAGGAATTGATTTGGTGAAATAGGTAAAATAGAGAGACAGACTTCATAATTAAGCCTTTATTTTATTATGAAAATGCTCTTTATTATTATTATTATTATTATTATTATTATTATTATTAGTGGATTGAGGCACTCGATGCCTCTACCTATTTTAACTAAAAAGAAAAAAGAAAAAAAAATAGAAGTTAAAAATAAACTAAAAACATGAGAGTAATGTGCAGTTATTAGGAGAAATAACAAAAATTTAAAAACTAACAAAGGATAACATGGTCTAGTAAAATGTTCAAGTTATTAGTATAGATAACAACACTCATGTTTTATATTTTATCAAATAAGCGTATAGTGGGAGTTTATATTTAAGTTAACTAAAATGAAAATATAGATATTTTTTTAAATGCAGTTATAATGGATATTGTATTTTATATAAAAAGAAATGGATATTGTAATTTATATTACCCTACTAAAACTTTACCTGTAGTCCTCCCTGCAAAACAATCAAAACATAAAGTTTGTACTGGACCTGACCTAACCCGCAAACCTTTTTTGGGCCTTTTTTATTACTAGGATGGCTGACCCAGTTTCATTTAAAAAAATGGGCTGTTTTAGGCGTTTTCTATATGCATTCCTCTTTTTTTATGCACACTCCCATTTATATTTTGTATTTTTTTTATTATCATATATACCCTTTATACCCATAGCATTTATACAAAATCATTATACCGGGATGTATTTGCCGAAACAATGTTTTGATTTTAACACTCAAGAAAATACTTTCTAAAACAAATTTATTTTTAGCATTCCATAAAGTAATTTTCAAAAATACTATTAGTTATAACATAAAAATAAATACCTTAAAACTTTAATTTTCTTATTTTTTATTCCCATTACAAATTAAAGATGTTTTGAGATTGAATTAGATGTAAACTCAAAATTCTAAAATATTATCAGAATTTATCCTAACAATTATTGTTGAGTTTATTAGACCATTTACTATTGGATAGTTATCATATTGTATTTGAGATGTGAAATCCTTGATGTGAGGAGTGAGTGTATTTGAGATGTGAAATCCTTACAACATAAGTCAAAATTTTAAATTCCAAGATTCTTTTTTTGGTATAAAAAATCCGAGACTTTTTGTATTTGATGAAACAGAAAATGAAAAATATAAAACTATGATTTAAAATGTTTTTAATTTTATTTTTTGTTCTATTCTAATTTTTTGAAAACCTCCCAATTCTTTTCTTCTTGTTATATTGTTTTCAAATGCATAGGTACCAATTCTGTGTGGACTGATCAAGAATGAATGAGAGAGAGAGACATAGTAGTAGACAAAAATTGACTGGGGAACGAGGTAAGTAAAGCAAGGTGGTAATAATATTGAAATTGAAGACACCGAACCGAACCGAAAAGAAGTAAAGTAGAATGAACAAAGAATAGAAGTGACGTGATAGTATGACAGAAAAAAAGCCCTAGCATTGGCAACAGGAATAGGCATAGGCATAGGCATATATAGGCTTCTTAGGGTTTTCTTAGGCTTAGGCTGTGTATTCTCTGTCGCTACACGCTGCCGGAAGGTTGTTTGTTTGGGTTTGGGCACTGCATGCGGTGTCAAATCACACATATTACATGGATCTGCCTTATTAAAGTGTGTTAGGACATTAATTAAAAAATTAAAATAAAAAATATTGATTGTAAAAATATATAAAGATATAAAAATATTATGAGTAATATAATTTTGTATATTTTAATTTTTTTTTTAGTTTTTTTATTTAATATTTTAAAAATATTAGTTAGTATTTATTATATTATATGTGTGTGCATATATTTTTTTTTGTTTATCCTTTTTTTTTTCTTTTAAGATTCTGTTTCTGTTTTTTCTGCCACAGTAGTCTTCATCAACGATTGACCTTCCTTCCTTACACTCACATTACTATAAACGGTGACTTTGCTATTTTATACACATTGCCTGATATGGATGAATCTGTAAGATGCTTCTGTAAAGGTTCAGTAATATGGAATACATATATAGGGAGCTTGGACTGGTAGTGTAGTAGCATATGTTTGAAAAAGGTCTACCTAAGAAAAGATTTATAATTGGTATGTTTTCAAATTTTCAATTATATTAAAACTAAATATATTTTAATTTTTTATTATCATTCAATCATATTTTTTCTTATATTATAAATTTATTGATGTTTATGATAATTATTTTAAAATATCATAATAATAATTTCTAATTAATTAATAAAGTAAATTTTAATATTAATAATATGAAAAATTAAACTCTAAATTTAAATCCACATACATAATTTTTTTTGATACAGGTCCACATACATAATTTAAATACACACGCATAATATCACCGTCTATAAAATAAATTACAATTATTTATAGAAAACTATTCTTGGAAGTACACAATATAATGTGTTTATTGAATATGAAAAAGCGTAACGTTAATGTATAGGAGTGTTATATAATGTATTTCAAATAATTAAGAGAGTTAAGGTAAAAAAAGGAAGAGACGAAGAGAGAAACATCACACAAAATTTTTAAAAAATGTTAATAAAATTTAGGTTTAATGTTATTTTGTCTATTATATTTTGAAATTATTTAACATTGATAAATTAAGTTTTAAAACTTTTATTTTGATATTTTATGTTTTCAAAATATATCATTTTGGTCATTTTTTTCATTTTTCGTTAGAAATGTTAGCATTTTGTTAAGTTTTAAATTTTTTCAAAAATAATCAAAATGATATATTTTTAAAACATAAAAGATCAGAATGAAACTTATAAAATTTAATATATCAAAATGAAACAATTTAAAATAATTAACTTTACATGATGACAGCTTTTAGTTGTCACTACCTTTATTTTATTTAAAAAATAAACAACTAAAATATATCATTTCCTCCAACCTCTTTCCGATTTAAAAAGATAAAAAATATAGTATCGCACAAATCGACCAACATCAATAAATAATATCGCCGAAATCACAAAAAACTCTTATACTCCTCACCAGGCAAGTAGAGAATTTCTCATCCAACATCTACACCTAGATCGGGCGAAGATGAACAAAGCATAAAGGGTTCGAATAATGCATTTCATTGGAAGATGATTTTTATTGGCTCGACTGATCAAACCTCATCTACAACCAGACGTTGTGAGTCTTATTCTTTGTCTTTGTCAATGTGCTGTTACCAGTGTTGGCAATGAGACGATTATTGCCATTAGGTGACGTGACAATTCTGACCACGTGGAAAGTTTGCAGCGAAGATGAAATTGAGGGTGGGGAAGCGATTTTTTTGGATCGATGGTGAGAGGCGGAGTGGTGGAAGGGGAAAGGATTTTTACCCATTGTGATTGAAAATAATTGATGAATAAAATTATTATCATTATTAAATGTAATAATAATAATAATAATAATAATAATATTAGAGTAAATGTTGTTGTTCATGATTTCAAATTCATTTGTTCTTCATTTACATAATGATTTTTAATTTTTAAGTAAAAAAGATAGTCCAATTTAAATTTTAGACTCCACTATGTTAACTAAACTATTTTAAAATTTAAAACATGGACAAAAAACTAACATTTCTAACAAAGAAAAATTGAAAAAAGAACAAAAATAATATATTTCAAAAACATAAAGGGACAAAACGAAACTTTTAAAACATAATGTACAAAAATAAAGTAATTGTGAAACATAATGGACTAAAAGTGACACTAAATTATTTTAAAATTTAAAAGTTAACAAAAGACTAACGTTTCAACGAAAAATTGAAAAATAACCAAATTAATACATTTAAAAAATATAAAGAATTAAAATAAAATTTTTAAAACTCAATGTACCAAAACAAAATAACTACAAAATATAATGGAGTAAAAATTACATTAAACCTATTATTTATTCTAACCTCTAATAGTAGTAATACTTGAGATATTTAAATGCAAAAAACATTAGGATTTTTTCTTTTTCTTTTCTTTTTGTAATTTCGAAATAACTATGCATAAATAGTTTAATAGATATATGTACTCTTAGCATATATAAAAGCTTTTACAATGTGAATCCATTAAATATCTTTGATATAATTTTTTAAAATAATTATTATAAAAATTAAAAAAATTTATACATGACAATTTATATTTGAATGATAATAAAAAACACTTTTAGTATATATACTTTTTATTCAATAGTTAATTTAATTTAATTAAAATATACTAAGTTTATACTATGATCTAATCAAATATTTATAATAAATTTAATGATTTTATAATAATTATTTTTAAAATAACTTTTAATTGATTGATCGTAGAAATACTTTTACACTAATAATACATTAAACAACAGTTAAACTTAAACTCTGTTTAGTAAAATATAAATATTGAGAAAAAAATAAAATTCTTGAATTTTAAAAATTATATCTCTGCAGTAATTTTGCAATAGTAATTCATTGAATTCTAAATTTTTTATTTAAAACTAAACTCATAGTTTCAAATTTTATAAATAATTAAATAGTAATTACATTCATAATATAATTTATATAATATTATTACACAATCAATTACATACTTCATCATTGAGGTGGTTGTTTTTTTATAACGGTTTCGTACATATTACATTTTTTTGTAATTACCTTGTCTGCTTTGTTTAAGAAATTGTCCCTTTGTGGTCTCGAGGCATACGTTTAAGAAACTAAGAATCAAATTGAAGAGTTATATAACAACTTAATAATTAGTACATTTTATATTGTCTTGTGTTAAACGAGGATTTCCGCCATAATTTTTCTATTTTCTTTTTATTATAAAAGTAATTTATATACAGTTGTTTGCGTAGTAAACATTTATTTAATATAAACGGTTAATAAGCTATTTACCTAAATACATAAATTGACTTTGAAAAAATAACTTACATATAGTTCCAATAGGCATATAACTTTTTTTTTAAAACGAGTTTTAACTTATTTTAACAAGTTTTTTGTTATTATATGTACATAAATCATCAAAATAAGTTTTTTCTAACTTAATTTAAGGTTTGTGTGTTCCGCAGGTAAAAAAAAACAATTACTCTCAACTAAGCGAACACTAGTCTTAAAAGATGCATGTAGAAGACACCATAACACACCATACATATCTTGATAAAAGAGGAACTAGCTAGAGACGTACGAAATAATTTTAACGTACTTATTCAGTATCAGATTAAATATTTGATGATTAGTTTAATGATTTTTTTAAAAATATATAGAATTAATGACTAAAAGAGTAATATGTAGTATACGATGCATAGACTCATGCTACTTGAAGACCGATCTTCGTTGATGACAAATACTGGCAAAGTGGAAGACGCATGCATGCCCAATAAAAGCAGGAAGTTCATGATATATCCTCTGGACAAAGAGTTTACACATTGCTTGTGTATCATGTCGACGAATTTAACCAGAAGGATTTGTGCTTTGCATACGGTAAAGTTCAAGTGACACATTGATTAGATATAGTACCTCATCAGAGCTTATAAAACCTAGGCAAAGATCTTGGAAGTTAATTTGCTTTGTAGGAATGATTTAAGCTTAAAATTTAAGATCATATCATAATTTATCTTAAATTTATCATTGTAGCACTTATTATATTTCCATGCATAACCCTAAAAAATGCATGAAAGTCTCGTATTGATTAGAAATATTGACATTGTTTATCTTACAAGTAAATTTTTATAAGGATGGTCAAAAGTCTAAGGTTACCTGTGGTTTATCATTTGGCCTCTTCTAACTTATGTTTGGCCAGTCAACTCAATCATGAGATAATATTGTTTGAAACTAGTTAAATTAAGGAATACTAAGATTGTTTTTGCAAACTTAATTTGTAAAATAAAATGGATTCAAACTTAAGTTTTCAAATTTTAGTTCAAACATACTTGTGTGTTTGTAAAAAAAAAAATCCTATTAAGAAATTGTGCTTTGTGGGGTTAGCTTTCTTGTTCACCAAATTCCTGTCAAGTCAGTTATTGCTTGCTCTTAAAATCCCGTAATGCCATAAAACAAGAAACACCATTCATAGTCTTGGTCCATTAATAATCGGATAGTAACTTGAGTCAATAGATAAACCAAACATGCTGCATAAGCCATTGAAGCAATGAACTGCATCACACCTCACTTCAGGTACTATAGAGAGAGTGGCATGGTGACAAGGGAAGGACAAGGGCTATTTTTTGAACAAAGAGCCAAACCCTACTTTCATGAAGATTCACCTATAATAAGGACTTGGAAATATTGTACTAAATTTATATACAAAGTACATTATTATCAAACCCTACTTTCATGAAGATCCACCTATAATAAGGACTTGGAAATATTATACTAAATTTATATACATAGTACATTATTATTATACATCTTCCAACTTCCAAGAACGAATATCGATCCTTTTCACTCTTTTAGAAACTAGTACACCAGAGGAAGATGGCATAGGATATGGATTATTTTGTTCATTTTCTTTGAGTTTCAATAGTACCTTTTTTAGGGGATTCCTGATTTTCCTTCCATGCAACACTGTATTTTTATTAGTTTATTGCGACATTCGTGATAACAAAGTAGGGTAGAAAAAAAAAAGAAAAGGATATATCAAAAGCAGACACCAAGTTGTCCCTGAGCTCTTTCAATCGCTGTCGACCTTAAAATAAGAAAAAGAGAGGAACAAGAAGTCAAGAATGAGAAAAGGAGGTAAAAGAAGGGCACACCCTTGATAAGTCGAGAGAGTAAGAATCTAAGGTGATCGTGACAAGACATGCAAGCTTGGATATTGACATTTCAAGAGGGCGTTGAGGGGCAGTGGGAGAGAGAAAAGAGGATTGAATTTGAGCTGTTGAAGGGGCAGTTTTTGCATATAAGGAAGGGAGCATAATGAGGAGAGAGAGTGTGGTTGTAGAAAGACACAAGATTGTAGACCAAATTGTTTTGTTTTGTTTGGTGCATGACATGAAAGGCATGCAATTGATGTGAATGGGGGAAGAGATAGATATAGATAGGCAAACATAAACATATTATGCTGTGGTGAGTGCTGACATAGTGGCAGCTGAACAAGTGCACAGGGCCACAACAACTCTTACAATATTACAGCTAGTGATCTTTTCTCAGTCCAGAAGGGTAGCCATCACAGCAGGGGACAGTGATCTCAAAATCTAACTTTGATTTATGCTTGGATTGGATCTCCTCTCCGAAGCTAGCTAGCTTCTGCTGCATGCCGTGAATGAATGATGGTGGATATTTTCCTGATCTCACGTGATTCTCAATTACTCACTTGCTTTTCCTTCATTTGATATATTTTCTCTGCCCACATTCATGCAGATGGTCCACACCATATTAGTTTATGATTCACACATAATCTTATTCTTACCTATGTAATATGACATAATAGTAGATAATCTTATCCTATAAACACATGATGATAAGGGATTTAATTTTCGTATAAAAAAATATGTTAAAAAATATTAATTTCTTAAATGGGTTAGTATCTCTTAGTTAAAGAATATCCAAATAAAAAAAAAAGATAATCATATTCTTTATATATATGATAAAAAAATTAATTTTTTTATCTGTAAGTTTAGAAGAACAACATCGGTTGAAAGTATTAATCTCTTAAATAGACTTTTATACCTTAAAACATTAATCTTTGACTCTTAGCTAGAAATATCTTAAACACCCAAAAAAACTCATGACATGGATCTTAGCTTATATCATCCTATATGCAACTTATAATTACATAGGAAATTATACTAATATATTTTCTAACATTATTTTAAATATAACTTTTTATTATTAATTGAAATTTATTAGATTATGACATGGATCTTAGCTTATATCATCCCATATGCAACTTATAATTACATGAGAACTTATACTAATATATTTTCTAACATTATTTTAAATAATTATTAATTGAAATTTATTAAAAATAATAAAAATTTGTGATTCTTACTTCTATTTAACATTATTCTAATGATTTTGTAGTTTCTAACATTCTTCTAAATACATAGCTATACGTAGCCATACATAGTTATATTTCTCATAAAAAAGGAAAAATACTTTTTCTTAACTTAAATTTTCTTTCGGATATATTTGAGATTATATATATAACATATGATGAAAGATATTTTTTTCATGTTCAAATAATGAAATTAAAAAAAAAAGGCTTAACATGTCTCATCTTTCTTGTTGCATCAAAATAAAACAATGTTTCATCTTTGTTTTAAATTAATTATAAATAAAATTACGCACAGGATGTAGTTTCATCCTGATCGTTGATACTCGGTATATAATTTGGTTCTACATTTCTTTGGCTAAAGTGAAAAGCGATCGTTATTTTGATTTTTTTAATGTTTAAATGTGTGGGAGACGTGCATACTTAACAAACTTTTAGATACTTTAAGTGGACAAAATTGATTTTAAATAAAATTAATTTTACAAAATTAATTTAAAATGATATAATTTATGTTTAAATGTTTTTATTATAAAATTAAGTAAGAGTAAGACTAATATAAAATTTTGGATCCAATAAAAAAATTATTTAAAATTGTTTCAATCCAGAATTGATTTTTAACTCATAATCAATTTTAAAATTTTCTTTAACATGAAATCAAACATGTGAAAATATATTTAAAATTAATTTTTTATTCATAATCAATCTAATGTGTAATCAAGCATGCACAAAATCTCAAAAAACTCTAATGTTATGACCACAATTGTGGTTGCAAATCATGTATTAAAACCTTGATTTCTATAAACATTCTTTGTTGCTGTTATTTTAACTAGAGAGACAATTGAAGAATAACTAGTTGATGTTTTTAAGTTATAATTTAGATTAATGAACTTATTCATAACACATTAGTTAATTCAAAATTTATTCGCAATTGAGTATTTACGTGTAATATACATCGTTATTTTAAAAAATTTGAATAAAAAAAAAGTTTGTGAGAAAGAGCAAGACTTAGAATGGATTTTTGTTTTGTTATTGCTGTTCATAAGCGCTGTTCAAGTTCTAGATCAATGTGAACATATATACGTCCTTGGAGCTCATTGTTAATGACTCCTGAATTTCCGTATGCGTGGTTGGTTCAACTGTTCAGTACATCTGAACAGTGCTTATCTCTTTTGTCTTCCTAGTTAGTTCCACGTCTTTTTCTTCTATAATGTCAGTGACTTATTAATTCAGTGTTTAACAGAAGGTGTGACAGAGAGGAGACACAAAAGTTTGGTTGTTGAAATCATGTCATAAGATTATATTACATGATCAACGATTTTTTTTGCATTAGTTTATCAATTTTCCAATTTAACATGCTCGTGTGTGTCTTCATAGCAATCATTGACATGAACGTATAATACAGCTGAAGAGTTTGGACAAGTGACAACAATGTTGCCATTATGTTTGGTGAAAAAAAGAGCTCATAACTCATAAAAATCAGTAAAGCCTTTTTAAATCGGAGTTTTCGGATTTAATCCTGACAACGTGGATAAAATTTGTCAAAAATTACTCTTCATTTATACTCTAATTATCTATATATATTGGATTTCATATTTTGTGCATTTTCTTTTCAAGTCAAGAACTATTCTTTGTAGCTTCTGATCCATGTCAAATGGTAACGGATGTGTTACCAAACGCATTTGTTAATTTGATACCACTGTGAAGGAGTGAGGGCCCTAGATGGTCCCTAATAGGATCAATGGAATAGGATATAGTAAGCATTTGCATATACCAATGTAATGCATGAGAAGGGTAAATAACAGAGAAGTGAAATCATTGAATTGTGATGGGCAGAAAAGCAAGGTGAAGTCCTTAGCAGAAGGGTTGTGGGTGGGGACCAATGGCTGTTTTTTTTTTTTTGTGTGTGTGTGTGTGTGTGTGAAAGTAGGGTTAGGGTTGAAAAAAAAAACTGACATTTGTTGATGGAAGCAATAAGAATTGCACTTATCTAGTTATAATTGTGATTCAATAAACCGTAGGAAAATGTTTGATAGATATTTATTGTGTTATCTAACATCTAGAAAGATAAAAAAATAAAGTATTAAAGTGAATTAAGATCTCATGATGAGTTGAACTTTAGAAAAGATACGAGTTGTCCAAATATTAGGAGAAATACTTTAATAGAGGGAGATTATTGGTTATTTATATGGTTGTTTGCTGTTTGAGAGAAAAACAATCCGATTTAATTATTTTGATTTTGTTTCTTAATTATTTAATCAGTTTAATTTTAATATGAAAATCAATTGAATCTAATTTATTTTTATTTGAATTGGATTGATTTCTGATTTTTGAAAAGGATTCTACAAATATTAAATTTAATAAATGATGAATTTCATAAATTAACTAGCATTTTAGCATGTGAAAGATAAATATTTATTTTATATGGTTAAAATTTATAATAAATTCTATTGAATATATAAATTACATTATAATTAAAATTTATCACAAAATGAATTTTTGGAACATATAAATCGTATTTTATGAGTAAATTATTATTTTTGTTCTCAAAAGGTGTGAAGGATTATCAAGTTATTCTTCAAAGATGAAAATTAGCAAAAATGCATATAGTCAATTAAGTTAGTAAAGCTATACTGGTAACGCCATTATAAATTATGAGGTGACTTGTTACGTGTAACGTCTTATCTTTGCTAGCTTGCAATTTATATTCAAGTGACTTTGAGAATTCTATCACATATCATTATCTTTAATTAAATTGAACATTATCCAAATATGATTTTTAAATATTTCTTTAGATTGAAGCTCTAAATATTACTAAAACACCTCTAGTGTTATTAAACTAACTAGAATATAGTGTTTAGCCAAAATATAATTGATAAAAAAATATAGAAGCTTTATTTTATGTAAAAAATTAACCGTAATTAACTAGTTTAATGACCCTTGTAATGCACGAGCTAGTGATTAAATTATTTGATTAATTGATATGAAATTATTCTTAAACATATAACATAATTTCCTAAACTTGCCAATTGCATTTTGAAGTTTGACAACAAATAAAAATGAAACAAAATACAAATTATTCTAAATTTAAATTGCAAAATAGAAAGTAGATAACTATATACAAATAAAAATATATATTGTTCCAGATTTAAAATTGAAATTGATAGTTAATCACTATTTGTTCTAGTCTAGAGAGTACTAACAAAATAACTTATCGAGAGATCAAACGTAGCCTAAACAGGATTGTCCTTTCCTCAAAGTGAAGGATGTTAACTTTTTTAGAGGTTTTCGGTCATGCATGGCATCAATTTAAATTTGGCTGGTTTTTGAACCCCATGGATCCATTTGGGTTGTGATATTTGTTCTCTGAGCTCTTTTGACTATATTTTATTGCCTTTGAAATCACTAAAGAAAACATTTAAGAGAAAATTAAAGAGAAAATCTATATTATACATTATCTGCAACTAGTTTTTGAGCTGGATTTTTTCAATCCATCAGTAGTCTGTTTTGATCGGGCAAAAAATGGTTGATAGTGGGTCGAGGTCAATTTTTAAAAATTAGGTAAAAATAATAAAATTAGTTTGTAAAACTATGGGTTTCTATATTATTTAGGTATAAAAGTAGTGTTGTGTCTAAGATATGATATTTTAAGTTTAAGATATCAATAAAGGTAGATACGTGTGTCAAACAATTTTTGTTGATATTGTTAGTATTGAAGACAAAGTAGTTAAAATAGTTAGAAGAAATATTTAGGTGGACGAGTGAAAAGGATAATAACAACTAAAAACTTAAAACTATTTTCTTTAATAACGTTTTTTAGTTTTTTTTTTTTTTTTTACTTTTTAGAGAAGTAAAACAAATATAAAACTAAAAAAAAACATTATTGTTCGTGTTTTTGGCATTGAATTAAAACTAAACGATCAAATTGGTCTTTGAATTTGTCGACGAATCTCAGTTTAGTTCCTGAATTTTACAAAATTAAAAAAAATCCCTGACATTGTTCTGTTACTCAAATTCATCCTTCCCTTATCTCGACTCTGTTAACTTTAACACTATTCATTCCTGTGATGGAGGGAGGGGGTGAGACAGAAAGAGACTACGTGAAGAAGAGAAGCCACAGAAGAAGCAACTGTGATGATGGTGGCCGTGAGACCAGCAGGAATTGTGGCATGACAGACAGAAAAACAAAGAGTGGAGGGCAGAGAAAAGAAAATGAAGAAGAAAGGAGAAGATGATTTTAACGTTAGTTTCATCTTGGTCCCTCTCTTTCGTTAGTTAATAGAGAAAAAATAATGTTTGGACCAATTTGAATAACATACAATAATTTAAGGAATGTTTTTTCCTTTTATTTTAATAAAATTTCAGAGACTAAAGTGAGAGTGAATGACAAATTTAAGGACCAATTTGGTAATTTACTCTTGAATTAACATAATTAATGCTAAATTTAAAGTAACTTATTCTAATTATTTCTTTTGGATATTTTAACTTATATGGCACTGTTTAAATGATAAAAATAATAATAATGTATAATGCTCTAAAACATAATATAATATAAAATGTAATATTTGATGATAAGAAACTGTGAGTTAAAGAAAAAATTATAGAAAGTATTATTAGAATATCAAATATAAATAATATTAATAAGAGACGAGGTTAATGTTTAAAATAATTGAACCTATATTTGGTTGGAGAAAAAATTGAAAAAAAAAAATAACCCAGCATTTTCATTGGTTTTTTTGAAGGAAAAAAAATCAACTTCTAAAAATAAAATTTGAAAATTTTCTTTTCTTTTAGCTTTTTTTCAATTCAAACTTCAAATTCTTATTTTTTTCTCTTATTTTCTTTCCTTCGGATCAAACAAACCATTAGTTTATACGCAACAAAAAAAAATGAGAATAGACATGACAAGTGTACTCATTCTTGCTAGGATTAACCCAAACTTATCTTGACTTTGATGGAAAAAAAATCGAATTAAATTGGGTTGGATTTAAATTTTTATTGGTTGAAAAAGTTCGGTAATAGGGTCAATATGCTGGTCCTCACCCTTGCCCTACCCCAACCTTACTATTATTTTGATATAATAAATATTTTAAATTATTATTATAATTTCACAATTTTAATGGATTAATGTTTTTTATACATGAAATTATTGTTTTTCTTATAATTGTGTATAATTTTTACTTAATTTCAGGTTGCACTCAAAAAATAAATGAGAGCAAATAATTTTACTTAATTTATTACTCACTTGAAACTTTAACCTTGGTGAACAAAGTGTCAAGATTACTATTTATTTAAGTTATTCCAAAATAAATGACATCAAATAATTTCTACTTAAAATTTTAATTTAGCATACTTTAATAGATTTAGTCCAATTACAAAAAAAATTATGATGTTTTCTTATTTTTTATGAAAAAAAAAAGATAGAATTGGAGATGAGACGGATTGGGAAAATTTAATCTCCAATCAAGAGGAGAGAATGAATCTAATATTTGGATCCAAAGGAGATAAAAAAGGGAGACAAAATAGACTAAAGAGTCGAAAGGACTTTCCATGCTGAGAGCCATAGCTTCTCAGCACTTTCCCTCTCTTAAATTGGGACAGAGCCTTTCATTGGATTCAAACACAAATCATTTCCGTTTGAAAATTTTGTCTCCACGAAGCATTCCATGCAAATTTGCGTGAATCATCTTTCAACTACAAAGAGAAAGAACCTTGACCACTCGCTTGGTAGCAACTAGCGCCATAGCTTAGTACATTGCATGCCCATTAACAGCAAAAAGGTCGAAAAGGAAATAAAAAAGTAGAAAAAAGATAGTTTGACCAGCCAAAATCGCTGGAAACTAATTGTGATTTTAGGTTTATTTTGGATAATCTAAAATGGCATTAAAATACTAACTAATGGAAGTTTAGATAAATATTTACATGTTTAATCATACATTGATAAATTAATGATCTGGGTCTAAACTCTAAATTTGATTTTAAGTTGAAACAATCTTATAAGTAAATTTTGGATTGAATAAAAAAAATTATCCTAAACTTTGCAACCAACTTATCTTTAGAAGGAAAACATCTATATATAAATAATTTTATTTCAAAATCACAGTCAATTTTGTAAATATTCACTCAAGCACACTAAATATATGAATTTAATCACTGGTGTGAAAACTCATTAAGGCTTGTTTAAAAGAGCTTGAGATGGAAAGGCTAGAAACATAAGCCAATAGCGAATGAGAAACTTCTTTAATATATGTGATTATTTTTTGTCAATGATGCAGATGTTCTCTGCCAGAAACAATATTATTCGAAGAAGGAATATTCTTTATGGTAAAGTGAAATTAGATCTCTCGATCAGAAATGATCTTTTGATATCCAACGTCCGAATTAAATGTGAAATCTTGAGAGAAATAAAGTATGAAGATTAATGAATATAATAATAATTGAAGAGATTATTATGAAAAATATTTATTTTGTGTGTGCTTACGGTTTTAATCAAGATTAGTTATTATTTTTTATGGACACTACTTCCTATTAATATTATGATTAGGAAAAAAATCAATATTATAAAATGATTTAAGAAAGGTTTAAATATATTTTTTATCTTTGACATATACCTATTTTTTAGTATCTAGTCCCTAATAAATTTTTTCTTTGAATTGGGCTTCTCATATTTTAAAATTTTTATCTGAGGTCCCTTTTGTTAGTCGAGATCCGTTAACTGCTTACGTGATCGTTAACTAAACACGTTGGCATGGGACGTGCGATTTCATGTGTGGTGCCATGTGCTTACGTGGAAAAAGTTTTTTTTTTAATTTTAAAAACTAATATGACATTGTTTGAATTTAGATTAAAAGAAAAAAAAGGCTAACTTCAAATCGAAAGAATCAACCTTCTCTCCTTCCATTTCTCACTTTGAGTGGTCACTCACTCACTCACTCACTTGACCACTAGGCTTCTTCTTCTCCCTCTCCCTTTCTCCCCTTCCCAATGCCCTCTCTCCACCTTCTCCCTAGCACCACCAACGCTCCTAACTTCGCATTCCTCCTCTGCCTCTATTCTCCCCTTCTCCCCTTGAAAACCCAAACCCCTAAAAACCCAAACCCCCCTCAACCTTATAATGGAACTGCAAGCTCGAGTTCTCTGACTCCACCCCTCACATCGTTGTCATCACCTCTGGCAAGGGCGATGTGGGCAAGACCACCACCACTGCCAACATCGACCTCTCCATCACCAGCTTTGGCTTCTCTGTCGTCGCCATCGACGATAACATCGACCTTCGCAACCTTGACCTCCTCCTTGGCCTCGAGAACTACGTCAACTACATCATGATCAAGGTCCTCAATGGGGACCAAGGAGTGGTTAGTGACAACAGCATGAGTGTGAAGGGTGGGTGGCAGGATTTGCTGCAATGGCGTAGCATGATAGACTTTAGATTCTGCAAGTGGAGGAGGGGGAGCACTAGGGGCTCTTTTGAAACGCACGTGACCTATTCTGGTGCGGCCTAGAAGCGAAATGACCTTCTCGAACTTAAAGATAGTCACGTCAGTGACAACTTTGTAGTTAGTGTCGATGTTTTCCATGGAAGACTTTGAGTTTGAGGTTGAATTAGATGTTGTTTGGAATTGTTATTGGGTTTGAGACAACAACTTGATGAGTTTCTCGACACTCTCTAGCTCCGATGCAGCTTCACGAACCACATTCTCTTCCGTGAAATTGCCGTTTCAATATTCCATCATGAGCTCCACAACCATACTTGCGTCAAAGACAAAGAAAGTCATAGGCCCAGTCAAATGATACCAAATAAAATTAATAAATTTTTTCCATGAAAGCACGTGCACCACACGTGGCATCACATGTCGCATGTCAACGTGTCCAGTTAACGACCACGTAAGCAGTTAACGAATTCTGATTTACGACAGGGACCTTGAATAAAACTTTTAAGATATTAAGGACCTGATTCGAAGAATAAATATATTAGGAACCAAATGTCAAAAACGGATATATATCAAGGACCAAAAACATATTTAAGACTAATAGAAAATCAAACAAGATCTTGAAATCAATGATTCTCACAATTAGTAGATAAATAATGTGTACCTTTCTCCATAATGATACACTCTTTGATGCACTTTGATTTCATTGAAAGGAAGAAATAAGATTTCTCTTTCTTTAATTCTTCTTGTGTTTCTCTCTATCTTTCATGATGATGGATAAGGTTGAGAGAATACTCTATTGTCAAGAAAAAGACCTTATTTCACGTTAAAAGATATTAATCCCTTTTAAACCATTACTCTCATCAAATAGTAGTTATCTTTAGAAACTGCTCCACTTAAGCCCATGAACTATTTATAACTTAGTCCATAACAATTAGTTATTTATTTTTTAGTCCTTAATAAGTTACATGCCTCTCACATGAGACATTAAATCTTACATTCTTTCACTTGGCACACGTGACATTACTTAACATCATGGACAAATAAATTAATTAATTAAACTTGCGTAATATGCACCGAAATGACTACATCATTTCATACATTGGGCACATTATAATTTCATAATTAAGAATAGGTACTAATATGAGTCATGACAATTTTACATCACTTAATTGACACAATCTCTTCCATGTACTACAAATTAGGCTTTTCTTTAATATGAACATAATTAGAAATACATAATGGTCCAACATAATGTCTTAATTTAAGATGGTACCTGTTTATATTACTCTAATACAAGCATGCATGCAAACATAGAGAACAAGTAATAATAAACATATCATAAATGAGCTCAAAGTGTCAACAATCCAGAACAAAAGTAAACATTACACTCAACAATCCTTAATAACAATAATGCTCATATTTTCACCATGCTTAATAACTGTCATGAGTGGTAATCCTTTTGTCAAAGGGTCAACTATCATGAGATTTGTGCTATTATGTTCTATTGACACTCTTTATTTCCGAACTTCTTCTTTCAAGACAAAGTACTTCAATTTCATATGTTTAGCACCATTAGAGTATTTGTCATTCTTAGAGAAAAACATTGTTGTGAAGTTATCACAATACATTTTCAGCAGTCTGACAATACTATTAATAATTCCAAGTCCCGAAATAAAGTTTCGTAACCAATTAGCTTGAATTATAGCCTCAAAACATGCTACAAATTCAGGTTTCATAGTGGATGAAGCAACAACAAATTGTTTTGCACTCTTCCACGATATTGCTCCTCTAGCTAAAAGAAATAGATAGACAAGGGCGAATTTGGACGCATCTAGCTAAGTCTAAGTCTGGATACCCAATCACTTCAAGGTGACCAGACCTCCTATATGTAAGCATGTGATCCTTTATTCCATATAAGTATCTCAAAACCTTCCTTGCAACTTTCCAATGTTTCATTCCTGGATTACTTTGATATCTTCCTAACAGTCCATCTGTAAAGCTTATGTCTGGTCGAATATAGATATAAGCATACATAATACTCCCAACAACAAATGCATATGGAATTGCTTTCATTTATTTTTGTTCCATATCATTCTTAGGACATTGTGCAAGACTAAAATTATCTCCTTTCTGAATTAGAACAAGTGATGTTGGGAAATTTTTCATCCTGAACCTCTCTAGTACTTTATTGATATATGTCTTTTGGGACAAGCCTAACAATCCTTGTAATCTATTTTAGAATATTTCTATTCCTATCACATAGCTTGCCTCACCCATATCCTTCATTTCAAAATTACTAGAGAAAAACTTCTTAGTCTTATGAAGAAGGCCAAGATTATTAGTTGCAAACAAGATATCATCAACATACATAATAAAAAATATAACCTTACTCCAACTGACCTTCAAATATGTACATCGATCAATAATGTTTTCCTTAAATCCAAAGGAAACAATGGTATCATTAAACTTCAAATACCATTAGCGGAAAGCTTGCTTAAGTCTGTATATTGATTTCTTTAATTTTCACACCATATGTTCCTTTACTTTAAGTAAAAACCCCATTGATTGGTCCATTAAACATTTTCCTCTAAATCTCCATTAAGAAAAGGGGGGTGTTTACATCCATTTGATGTAGCTCCAAGTCATAATGGGCTACCAGTACTATGATAATCATGAAGGAATCCTTTCATGAGATTAGTGAAAATGTCTCTTTATAATCAACACCATCTCTCTAAGTAAAACCCTTAGCAACAAGTCTAGCCTTGTAATGTTCAAGGTTTGTATGTGAGTCACGTTTAGTCTTAAAGACCTACTTACAACCAACTCTCTTGCAACCTTCTGGCAATCTTACAAGGTCTCAAACACCATTATGTTCCATGAATTTTAACTCTTCTTTCGTGGCTTCCTACCACTTATCAAAATTATCATAACTTACGGCTTGTGAACACGGATTTAGATCATCAACAATAATGCTCAAGTCAGTTTCTATTTCATGTAGGTATAACACATAATAATTCAAAATAGTTGGTTTTCTTTCTCTTTGAGACCTTCTTAATGCTCCTTCTTGTGGTTCTTCTACACAGGTTCATTTAGAATCATGGGTTCATTTTGTGTTGCTCTTCTTCATTGTTGTTTGAAACAACATCTAGAGGAACATTTTACTGCTAAAGACACAAGTCAAAGGAACTTGCACTCTAATTTATTTAATTTCCATATTTTGTGGAGCTGTACTTCCACTAATTTCACCATTTTCAATGAACCTTTCATTTCTAGTTTCAACTTTTCTCATACTATGATTAGGACAGTAAACCTATACCCTTTTGATTTTTCTAGATAACCAATGAAATATTATTGTTCTTGAATCCAATTTATTTTCTTGTGGATTATAAATCCTTATTTCTATTTGGCAACCTCAAACATCCAAGTTCCTTATCCTAAGTGTCCTATTAGTCCACAATTCAAAAGGTATCTTTGGAACAAACTTACTAGGAACTCTGTTCAACAAATACATGACAATTTTCAATGCATACATCCACAAAGACATAGGTAAATTAGAGTTACTTAACATACTTTTAACCATATCCATTAATGTTCTGTTACGTCTTTCTGATATATCATTTTGTTGCAGTGTACTTGACACTGTGTATTGTGCACAAATATCATGTTTCTGAAGGAGTTTAGCAAATGGGCCTAAGTGTTACCCTGTTTCATCATACCTTCCATAGTACTCTTCACCTCTATTAGACTTGACAACTTGCTCTTTTCTATCTAATTACATTTCTACTTCATTCAAATAAATTTATAAGACATCTATTGTTTGAGATTTCTCATGCAGTAAGCATACATAACCGTAATGTGAATAGTCATCAATGAAGGTGATAAAGTACATTTCCTTTCCAAAATAATTAAAATCAAAAACCACAAATGTCAGTATACACAAGTCAAGAAGCTCAGTGTTTCTTGTAGCACTTTTCTTTGTGTGTATAGTTTGTTTTTCTTTAATACAATCCACACAAATATTCAGATCAATAAAATCTAGATTTGGAAGACTTTTATTTTTTATTAATCTTTTCATTCTTTCTCTAGAAATGTAACCCAAACGTTTATGCCAAAATCGTTTCAGGATACAAACCATTTAAATTCAATTTATATAAACCATCACAAAGAATACTAGTACCAATATGATGATTATGTTTAAATAAAATGAAACATCCATTACCAAAATAAAAAAAAAGTGTCCACTAAATCTGAATAATGTCCAGTGTCAAGGATTAAACAATAAATCCTGACTGCTTCAACTAGAGCTTTCACTCTATTCCCTATGAAGACGAACTTCTCATTTGGGCTTATGGTTTGGATTGTAAGAAGTCATTGCATCGTATTAGAAGCATGAGTTGTACATCTAGAATCAATTCACCATGTATTATGGGGAACTTTAGTTAACTTTGATTCAAAGCATACATAAGCATTAAGCTCACCTTTCTTTTCGAAACAAGCCTTACATTTTGGGCAGTCCTTTTGGAAATGTCTAGCTTTCCCACAGAAGTGGCAATTATTGCTCTTTGATGCTTCCTTCTAGATTTGCATTGATGCCTCATTGATCTTTAATAGCCCTTTGCCCTTACATGTTTCTTTAAAAATTTCTTTCTAGTTCCTTGATTCCCTTGGTAGCTTACATAATGGGCTGAGTGTCTTCCTTGATTCTTAAGCCTTGTTTTCTCCTGAACAAGCATATTGTGCAACTCATGCACATTCCATTTATCTTTCATGATATTATAACTCATTTGAAATGGGTCATACTCGTACGATAATGAGCTAAGAATAAATTGTACCAGGAAGTTCTCATTCACAGTCATTCCCAAGGTCTTAAGCCTTGCTGCAATGTTTGACATCCCAATGACATGCTTATGCATAGTACGTGAACCATCAAATTTCATGGTGATCAACCTACTGATTAATGTCCCAGCAAAAGACTTATCAGCTGTTTGGGAGCACTCTTCTGTTGACCCCATAAATTCTTTAGCATTTTTGGTCTTGGGAATTGATAACTGCTATGTATAGCTATATTTTGGGATTATTTGTCTTTCTTTTTGTGTGAATAATTGGAATTTTTACATCATTTAAGTTTTTGTGCAGAAAGTGTTAAAAGTTATGAATTTATCGTGCTTGGTGAACAATTGGCGCAAAAAAACAAAGTAAAGCCCAAAGAAGTTAAATTGAAGATTTGAAGTTGCTTGCTCAACGCATCTCAAGCGCCCAGCGCAATGCAATCGCTTAGCGGGCAAAACATGCTTAGCGCCAGGAAGTATGGAGAAGTCTAGAACGCGAAGACGCGCTTAGCACAAGTTACACACTAAGTGCGAGATTACTGTCATACTTGCTAAGCGTGGCAATCACGCTTAGAGCGAAGGTTGTCTGAAAACCAAGCTGAACTACACCTATAAAAGAAGGAGAGAGAAGAAGGAAAAAACACACAGAAAATTCAAGAGAATACAATTCCTTACAGAAGGCAAAGTCAGGAGCAGGAGAAGTAATCATTAGGAGTCATTCCTTCCCTCCATTACTCATTTTCTAAATATTATCCTCTTGCAATTGTAAAACCTCTCATAATAATGAAAGGCTAAAACCCCTTTTGTTTGGGAGCTTAGCAGTCAACTACTCTTAATGTAATTTCTCTTCCTATCTATTTATGAATATTACTTTTTCATTATCCTTTTTTGTGCTTAATTTATGTGTTTATGGTTTGATCACCCATTTGCATAGTAAGTTTTAGCGGTAGTAGCATTGGGAAGTGTTATTCTCTAATAGAATTGGGAAAGAATATCTAAATAATTCATCACTAGGGATAGGTTGATTTTATTTAGCCTGTTATATATCTTTATTCTTAATGCAATTTAATTGTTTTCATCTCTTAAAGGGATTTGGGAGAGAAAATAGATAAATTAAGCTCTTTCACTTGACGAATCATGGTTAGAGTATATGAGTAGATGAGGTGAAAATTGGAATAAACATAAATAGAGAAAAAGCATTAACATTACATCAAGAGTAACTCTGGTAGGCCAAGCTTCTAATATTTTCATCTTCTGAATTAACTTCTGCAATAATATTGACTTCTCTCATCTTTTTTGTTTTTATTAATTAATTTACTTTTATGTTTGTTTTTCTCTCTTGTTTATTTTAATTTAATTTTATGTCAAATTATTTAACTATTCTTTTCCAAACCTTTTAAACCAATTTATTTATTGCTTGAAAATTATATATTCACCTACCTAAGTACAAACAAAGTCCATGTGAACTCGACACTCGGACTTTCATTTTACTTTACTACTTGGAACAATTTGGTGCACTTGCCAATCTATCCAACATGGATAATTGTCTTAATGTTATCTACGATAATCATTCTCGTGAGCATTAGACTGAGTCTGTTAGATCTTTCTCAAACTTTATAATGAACTTTCTCTTGAGTGTTACTAGCATTCATAATAGCGCTGGGCCTCTATTCCAATATATCAAGATTAAGATTCAAAACATCAAGGTGAAATTGGACTTGCTCATTTCAGCCAAAGAAGTTAAGCCATTAAAAATTGTTACAAACAAAACATGAGAATTCAGTGAGTTGGAAACTAATATTGCATGATAAAATTTCACATAAATGTTGAGATATAAAAAAAAGGTTACACATATAATATATTCAAACAACAATAAATATATATTGATGTTCTCCTTTGGGTGATACATCAACACACAACATACAACATAATGATTCTGATAAAATTATAATATTATTGGTAGATAAAATTATAATACTACTGGTAGATAAATATGTACCCGTTAGAATCAATTGTTCCATTCTAATGGGCTGAAAAACATTCTAATGTCAAAAAGAAGAACTTATTTCACGTTAAGGTGTATTAACCCTTTTATAACATCTTCTCTCATCAAATAATAGTTGTTTATAAAATCTGTTTCACTTAATTCTGCAATAGATTTACAACTTAATCCATAATAATTATTTATTTATTAATTTTTAATAAGTCACATGTCTCTCACAAGATTAAATCGGATACTACCAAAATTTAATCCTTGACAGAAATAATTTTTTTATCTTTCGATTAAATTTTGGATTAATCATAATGTCTTTTCTCTAGTGAACCAGAGAATTAAGAAAAAAATAAAAAAGAAGATGGAATCAATATTTAACATGAGAGTTAAGAAAAAAGAAAAAAAGAAGATGGAATCAATATTTAATATATAGTATTGTTGGAACTCCTTCAAATGCGAGAAATCAGCTTAAATTAATTGAAATAACACACTAGGTAATCAAATGTGATACAAGGTGTGATGGTTGACAGGATTTATATAAATACTCATTCTTGTTTTTTCTTGGTTTGATATTATTTAAACTTTACAATTGAGGCAAGCGTGATTTCGTTTGAGCTCCCTGTGACTGCGATTTTGGTCAAAATATTAACATTTTTTGGAGGTTTCTTGAGTACAATGCGATTACATTGATTACATTTATCTATAATTTTCTAGCTACGATATCAAAGAATATAACAAAACTGTAATAACAATTTAAAACCTTATACATGTGAGGAAATATTTTCAAGTAATCACGAACATAACGTACTTTTAAAAAAAAATGTAGAAACTTTTTACCTTTCAAAATTATAATTTTACTATAATGATATTCAGTTACAAAATTTTATTTAGGATAATTTTATTCACTTTTATAATAATTACTTAAAAAAATTATTATACCTATCATAATATTTTACTTATTAACATTAAAAAAAAGTTAAATTCACAATACACATTAAATTTAAATACTGATAAAAAAAAACTTGAACATTGAAAGATAATAACAATTTTTTACTATTTTGCTGTATCAAATTGCCTTCAATAAAATATATCCGTGACCTCGCACTCAAAAGAGCTAATAAAAAATCTTTAGAACATTGAAGATGACTGCACCGGCCAGGAGCAGTAAAATAACACAGCTGTTAAACTTTTTACGAAAACATTATCAACCTTAAAAGAACGATCGATATCCACGTTCCAGATATACCATTTATGTGAAGAGAAATTGTTTAATTAAGATAAGAGAATATTTTAGGAGTAAAATGCATTATCGTCATAAAGTCTGTTTTTGGGTCCCTTTTGATCATCATTTCTGGAATATTATTTCAAGCTTATCAAAGACCCACTTTCTCTTTTTGTCTGGAAGTAGTTGTTGACTATGCACAAAGAGACAGTGGAAAAAGTAAATGGCCATCAAATTATATTTTATTTTATAATTTATAATTGTTTGGATACATGTTAATATATCATTTTATAATCAGAGATGCCAAGATATAAAGTTGATAAGTGATTTGAGAAAGATGAGGAAAGAAGACAGAGAAAAATACTATGGGTTTAAATTTTTCAACTAACATTTCTACTAATTGATATTCAACAAGATATATAATAATATATTTTGTGATTGTTGTTTAAGAAAACATTAATGCAACTTTTAAAATGAAGTAGTGAGAGAGTATTGGTTGAGCCGGTTAGCTAGTTAAACTATTGATTTGATATAATTGATTTTAAAAGATATATAGCATTATGTTACGAATTATAGAGATTTAAATACAAAATTGATGTGTTTTTATTTTTCCTGTAATTTTAAATATATTTTTTATTTTTAATTGCTCATGCACTATAAAAAAATCATTTACTAACAATTTATTGTTGGTTTTATTTTCATAGATTTAAATTTTGTCAATTGGAATTTGAGCTGTGTCATATAAACATAATAGAGTGGTGTATATATAAATATATAAAGTCTTCTGATTATTATCCTTTTACTAGATGCATTGTATACGGTGGAAGCATTTTGACATGAGAGTAGACAAAGTAAATTTTGATTATATAAAATGAAAAAAAAAAATATGGTGCAGTGTACTTCACATATCACTTTTTGGTGACTAAGTGGGTGTATGAACCTGCATCTAAACGTAAAAACATGGATCAAGGAATGAAGCATGTGAAAATCTAAAATAAAACCAAAGAAGTTTTGGCTTCAAAGTGAGGTTGGACGTGGATCTCCTTAACGTATTGCTCAACCAGACATGCTCTAAGTATTGCTAAATTTCAAATCAGTGATTAGTTAATAGAATATATTATAAGATAAAATACGTTTTTTATTTTATTTTTGTAAACATGGTTAAACTATTTTTTTAGGCGTACATGATTAAACTAGTTAATTCAGCCTTATCATTTTTTCCCATAAATTCTTAAAATATTCTTTATTACTATTTAATGACAATGTGTAACATACATTTGAATATCTTACATCACATGTACTCAAAAGGGTTGTTAATGTACTATTGAGTGCGTAAATGTATATATGTTACCACTTTCACGTGAACAAAAGTTTCGTTTTTTTGTTATCCAAAAAAAAAAAATAGTTGTATTTTAGAATTTAATATAACTATGTATGTAAGGCTTAAATTATAGACTATCGATTTAGTTTACACTTCTCCCGTCTCTAAATACAATAAATTCAAGTTGTTTATAACTAATTCACACATATTTATTGAGAATTTTAGTAGTTAATTTAGTTAATAATATTAAATTTATTTGTATTTATAATACAATATTTTTTTAAAAATTGACCTTAAAATTTTGAATCCAACTACATCACTTTTTCTATTCAGTTACTTTCTACAAATAATCTAAATGATTAATATATGCAGTTACTTTTAATATTTAAAATTAGAAAAATGATTAAGCAATGTTCTTAAAAAACTTAAAGTAATTTTTTTTATTAGAATACATAACATGTTTTCCATAATTTTTGTGCTCTCCTATAACTTTTATAATAAATATTTTTTTTAATTTTTTAATTATTACCTTTAAAATACTAGTTAACAAGACCTCAAGACTAAACTGTTTTTTTTTTTTTACCAGCCAAGAGAAACATATTAGTATTAAACTGCTACCAGAAGTACCAAAGGTCAATTACAAGATAGACAAAAGAATTGAAACAAAAAGATTGCATTTAAACTAGACTCTTTAATTACTATATACTCTCATACCAATGAATTTATGTGCTTGGAAGGTGCCGAATTATAAAATTTAATTTTACTTTCATGCGAAATATTTAACAGTAAAACACAAGTTACTCACCGAAGGATGAATGAGCATGCTGCAGACTCATAAAGTCAGCAGAGATCAGATCAGAAAACCCACAAAGGAAACCTCGCTTTGTCCTCATCGACGGTAAGATAATTTGGTCTCATAATTTCACTTTACAAAATTTTAGCAAACTTACCAAAATTTGATTTATAGGTAACATAATTTAACATAACGTGATATATATTTCAATATAGAGTTTCTACTCAAGCATAACTTAGGAACTAATTAATTATTTTTGATAATCTAAAATTATATTATCAAAATGTAAAACTAAATCAATTCATGGAAGTTGAAAAGAAAAAGAAAAGCATTTGCAACAAAATGGTTCACTAATTAAAGGTGCAATGAAAAGAAAAGATTATGCTATTAATACTTTTCGACACATATATATAGTGATTCTACCAACTTAAATAAAATTGCTTTTAATAAAAGATATTTATAGTCTAGATTAAAAAAAATACTTTTTGACCGTTATTTTTAAAACAGCCGATATATTTTCGTTCTATGCAAGCTACAATTTTATTCGCTCTACGCTGTAAAAAATTCAAAATAATAATCTACTTTTATACTTTTACAAATTAGAAATTTAGAATACAAGTAAATACTATTACTTCCAACATTTGGGTTTTTCACATGATAAATATCAATTTTTTTTCTATCGCAGAATATATGTTTTCAAACATGCTAAAAATAGACATTTTATAGAATGAGGTTCTGACATTTCCCACTCTTAACATCTTAATGATCTAAGTTTGTAATTTAAATCAGAAAGAAATTAGTTTTAGCATCCACATTTTAAAGTAACACCTATTTTTCAATTAAATATTTTTAATATTATTTCTTTTATTTTGTAAAAGAATTTTTGTACAATACTTTTGTAATTAGTTAAAAAAATCTCAATTCTATCAAATTATTCTCATTTTACCTTAATTTCAAATAAAATTTTAATATTTTTTTAAAAATAAATTATCAATAATTTAAAATATTTTTGAATTATAATTCAAATTTTAATTTAGATTATTTATTATATATTTAAAATATAATTTATATTTCCAAAGATATTTACTTATAATAAAATTTAATTATATAAAAATAAATATTTAACATAATGGTTAATATACTAGTTGCAATTAATTTGAAATATGGTAGCTGTCCAAGAAAGTACACGAACCCGTGAAGATTCACCAGATCATAACTTGACAATAATTTCACTTCATGCAGGTGTATTAAAGAACAGTTCCTTATTTATTTAATCACAATTGATTATTTGACATGACGTGCATCAGTATTTATTATTAGTAATCAACATTACAATTAATGTTATATTATATAAAAATAATTAATTAAAATCAACAGTATCTATATACATATAATAGAGAAAAATATCATAAATTTTGTATTTACTTCGTTAGATGATTTTCACATGCTAGTAATGAACATTTGAAGAGATCTAAATTTATTTAATACACATGTCAATGTCATTATTAATATATGCGTTTATACAATTAAAGAAGTTGTCCGTTGACAACCTGAATTTAAATTATAATGATTATAAATTACTTGTTGTATTTTAAAGATACTTTATGTACATGAAATTATTTATTATTGTATTTTATTTTTATTTTTGGCACATAAAAATATTATTATTTAACATCTTTATATTTTTTAAACCGAATTAACTTATTAATTTTTTTCAAGAGTTTATTTTACAATATTTTTTAATATCAAATTTAATTATTTTAAGTATTCATTTGAGAATCTTTTCTTTTATCTCTAAATTTATACTATTCGTATTTATTTATTTAAATTAATGCATTGTTTATATTTTAAATTTTAAATTTTACTTAAATTAAAATTTAAAATATCTTTTTTAATAGAAAATCTAGAATATTGTAGTATAGTAGTACTGTACGAAATATTATTAATTTATTGTTTAAATTTATGAGCAAACATAAATTATAAAAAAATTAAATGAATACATGCATAGCAGAAATGCTTTATTTGTAATAGAAGATGCTTTAGACTTTGCAGAATGCAGGTGACACAGAATGGGTGTACTGTATGAAGTGACTGGATGGGCAGATATGTCTTGCCCGTCAAATCTATGGCCCCCTTCCACTGCACTGCTTGCAACCTTGTCACCGTAAAAACAAAAATTAAATTAATAAACCCCATTTCTGTGGGGTATATTTCTTTTTCAAAAACATTTCATGTACAATCGTTATACTCCAAGATATAGAGAGATACAAAAAAATATAAGATTTAATAACATTTAAAATATGATAAGAAAAGAGAAACGAGAGATGTTGGTCAGATATTTAAAATAAGTATTTTTATTTTGATGATCAAAAGTTTTAATAATTTGATTATTATTATTATTATTATTTATTTCTTTTCTTATCATCCTATATTATTAATGAAATCAATTATTTATTTCTTATTTTTTTTTCTTTGTGTCTCAGCTCAAGGATTATTAAAAAAAATATTTTTGTAGTGTAAATATAATATCATGAAAATATAAAAAGAATATTAAATAAACTTTTTTGGCTACCTGAGTTCTGAATCTTTTCCCAAATCCCCTCACCGTCTATATCTTGGTCATTTGCTCACTAGATTCACCTACTAGCATTCAAGTTTTCAGAAAATGACCAAAAAAAAGTTGATCTCACCGTTCCCATTTTGGGCTCTTTCTTCTTATCCACTTTGAAATTAGATTCTGGGTTTAGCATAGGGTTTAAGAAAAAGCTAAGTCTAGCTGGTGGGGGTGGTTTCTCTTTTCTTATTTTCTTTATAAAAAAAGAAAAGAAAGAAGGCGAAAGACTTGTATTGTGAGTATATATGCACACACATACACAGATCCCTATGAAATGAAGTGGGTGCTCCCAGCATCACTTGCTAGTAACACTTATTCCTTCTGCTTAGTTTAAAGAGACCAGTTTTATTATGCTCGAGTGAAGAAAGAGAGAGAAAGAGAAGAAAGAGTTTTGGTTGGTTGTTTTTCTTGTGTGAGAAAGAAAAAAGAAAAAAAAAAACCTTCCTGTAGCTAAACAACAAAAACCAAGTCTTCATTGGCAACAAGAAGATTATTATTTTGATATGATTTGTTTATTTGCCACCCAATGATTGACTTTGCCTAGCTGCTGCTACGAGAGACGATATTCTGCTGGTGGTGGTGCTAGCAATA
>NC_038250.2:8345860-8373651 GCF_000004515.6 Glycine max
TGCATCGGAGATATTTGTTTTTTTTTGCGTTGTTGTTCAATTAGAATTGGAGTTTTACTTCGATAATTTATAATACATATTTAATATATTGTTGTAATGATACTTCGATTCTGATTGAAAAACAACAAGAAAAAAAGTACATGCTAAACTGCAATTTTTTGTTTTAGTGCTTTTTTTTTCTTGTTTTGCAATTTGCAATATTATGGATCTTTAAGAGTGTTGTTCTTGTTGTGGCCTTATTGTTGAAGTGATGATGCCAACTTCATCTCCAAAACTTGAGGACTTCCTCAGTGGTGCAACTATGGGGGCTCAAGACTATGGAACCCATGAGAGAGAAGCAATGGCTCTAAGCCTAGACAGCATCTACTACAGCAACCAGAATGCTGAACCTGAAACCAACAGAGACCATTCTTCTTCTCTGGACCTTCTTTCTGACCCTTTCAGGCACCAAAACCATTCATATTACTCAGGGCTTGGGATTTACCAAGTGGAGGAAGAAGAAACAAAGGAACAACCACCACCACCACCCCACCACGTGGCAGTTTGCTGCTCCCAAGTGCCTCAAGTGGTGGAAGGCATTGCTTGCTTCAAAAACTGGGTGCCCCCAAGGGAATTTTCTTCTTCCACTCAGCAGAATCTGGAGCAGGATCAAGTGAATAGTAGTCGTAGTGGTGGCCTTGGAGAGGATAATAATAATGGTGCTTCTGGGAATATTGGTGTTGGTAGTAGTGTTGGTTGTGGGGAGTTACAGTCTCTAAGTCTGTCTATGAGCCCTGGTTCTCAATCAAGCTGTGTCACTGTTCCAACTCAGATCTCATCTTCTGGAACTGACTCCGTGACTGTGGATGCCAAAAAGAGAGGGTCTTCTAAGCTTGGACAGAAGCAACCTGTGCATAGGAAATCCATTGACACATTTGGGCAAAGAACTTCTCAGTATAGAGGTGTCACAAGGTTAGTTTTAGTTCACTACTTCACTTACCTTTACCCCTTTATTTCTATAATTGTTTCTTTTTTGTGTATAATAGCAAAAATGAGGTTTGAATCTGAAATTCCATGTGAAGTATTCAAACTCTTACTATTAAGCTGACCCTAGTGGTCCTATCTTACCATAGTAATTTTCATTTCTTTTCTTTAGTTCCACTTTTTAAAATTTTTGTAGTTTATCTAGTCAAATTCATGGTGGTTGTTACTTTTTGAGTTTAACTTAATGTGTTGTTTGCTTTGTTTTTTGAGTAAATTTTGTGGTGACATTCTTGGTTGTTGTGTATGCAGGCATAGATGGACTGGTAGATATGAAGCGCATTTGTGGGATAACAGTTGCAAGAAGGAAGGGCAAACCAGGAAAGGACGACAAGGTTAGTTAGCAAAAGCTTTAGTATTGACTCATTGGTAATTTGAAAACTTTATTTATTTTGAACTAGTGTTTTTCTTACTTTGTTTTTTGAGCTGTGCCCACTAACATTGTTTCACCTTTTGTGTGTTCACAATGTGGATGACCATTGACCACTCAACAAAACGTTGCATGCCACAGTTTATTTGGGTATGCTACAAGTCCTTTTCCAAAGGGTCTGCATTTTCAATGCTCATACTTTTACAGAATACTAATTTGATGAGGGGTGAATTTTTTTTGTTTGTGAACTGAAGGTGGTTATGACATGGAAGAGAAAGCCGCAAGGGCTTATGATCTTGCGGCTCTCAAGTATTGGGGACCTTCAACGCACATAAACTTCTCGGTATGTTTCAATTCTGGTGGCATTTCTGGCTCAAAGTATTGTACAACTCTTTGGAGTCCCATTTTCTCTCTTGTATTTGGCAGCTAGAAAATTACCAAACTGAACTTGAAGAAATGAAGAATATGAGTAGGCAGGAATATGTGGCCCACTTGAGAAGGTACACATATTATATTATTATTATTATTATTATTATTATTATTATTATTATTATTATTATGCTAAAAGCTACCAATTATTTTTAATGTATAATGATGATGTTGGTGATGGCTTTGCAGAAAGAGTAGTGGGTTTTCAAGGGGTGCCTCAATGTACAGAGGAGTGACAAGGTTCATGCTGTTCCTCTGCTACTTTTATATATATATATAGAAATTAAACATGTTGGTTAATTAGGTTAAATCCACCTTTAATGTTATGCAGGCACCACCAACATGGCAGGTGGCAAGCAAGGATAGGCAGAGTTGCAGGAAATAAGGACCTTTATCTTGGGACATTCAGTAAGTCCTTCCGGAAAGTAGTTGTTGCATTTCCTCGTACTTCATTGCCAAATCTTTCACAGCAATAGTGGGATTTTAGGCTAATGAATACATTCTTAGGACTTTGTTATTATAGTATCATAGTATCATGCTACTGACCGTCGATGCTTTCTATAAGGCTGATCGTATAGCTCTACTTTGCACTGTGCTACAAGTCACTTTTTTTAAGGCTGTTCTCTCTGGAAAGATTAAAAATAAGAAGGGATATTTAAACAGTAAATATCTCCACAGGAATGACCTCAAGAAAGTTCAATTTTTTCTATTGCGCTTTGAATTTTGAATCTAATTAAAATGTAGCCTTATATACGTTTAAGGTCTTTTATAAATGACTTAATTTTATTTTAGATCTCTAATAAAAAGATTTTATTGTTTTGAGTATTGATATATTAAAATTTTTATTTTGAGTTCTTATCGTGTCATCACTGATATTATCAAAAATATTTTATACTGTCATTTAATAAAAAAAAATCATAATTTATCATGTATAATAAGATTGATAACATTTTTTTTGTTTTGAAAAGTCATTTTTTATGTTGATAGTACTTTAAAACTAAATTCATTTTCTTATGAATCAAATTAGGCACTCAAGAGGAAGCTGCTGAAGCATATGATATAGCTGCAATCAAATTTCGTGGGTTGAATGCTGTCACCAACTTTGACATAACAAGATACGATGTTGAGAGAATCATGGCCAGCAACACCCTTCTAGCGGGGGAGCTAGCTAGAAGAAACAAGAATAGTGAGCCAAGAACTGAGGCCATAGAGTACAATGTTGTGTCAAGCCAACGAGTCATAAGCAACAGGGAAGAAGTTCATGAGGCTGTGAACAACAACAATAATAATGAAAATGGTTCATCTTCAGATTGGAAGATGGGTTTGTATCATCATCAGCAGCAGCAACAACAGTCAAACAACTGTGACCAGAAAACCATGAAGTGTGGAAATTATAATAGAGGTGGTGGTGGTGCTGCTGCTGCTTTCTCTGTGTCCCTACAAGATCTCATTGGGATTGAGTCAGTAGTAGGATCTAGCCAGGGCATGATGAATGAGTCCACTAAGATAGGGACTCATTTTTCAAACCCTTCCTCGCTGGTCACCAGTTTAAGCAGCTCAAGGGAAGGTAGCCCTGATAAAACGGGCCCCACTTTGCTCTTTCCAAAGCCTCCAATGGGGTCAAAGATTGTTACTAGCCCTACTATTGCTAATGGTGTCACTGTTGGCTCTTGGTTTCCCTCTCAAATGAGGCCAGTCTCAATGTCTCACTTGCCATTTTTTGCTGCTTGGAGTGATACCTAGAAGCGGATGAACGTCGCTGCGCGTGTTTGGAAACTCGTTGAGAAGGAAGAAATCACGTCTGGAATGTAGAAGCTATATGACTAACTACTAGCTAGCTTCTCAGGTGTAAAAGTTGTAACTATTAGCTTCTTCGAAAATGTGTGAAAGATCATATCTGAAACGTGAAACCAAACATGCAACGAATGTCGTATGTCATCTGTGGTGTGTTAAATTTTGCATGTGAAAGAGAGGGGCAAAAAAGAAAAAGCATTGGAGGGGGAGAAAAAAATTAAAAGGATGGGGTTTGAAGATTCAGGATATGTTGTTTTGCAAAAAGACATTAATGCAGGAATTTTGGGGATTAATTAGGGGCATGTGGGGCCATTTATCTGTCATCTTTCTGTATCCTAGTGGAACAAGACCTTTTGCAACCGTAGCCTTTTGGATCTATATTGCGAATT
The DNA here is from genome assembly GCF_000004515.6 of Glycine max. Classification (NCBI taxonomy): domain Eukaryota; kingdom Viridiplantae; phylum Streptophyta; class Magnoliopsida; order Fabales; family Fabaceae; genus Glycine; species Glycine max. The sequence goes on from NC_038250.2 coordinate 8,349,863, forward strand.
TGAGAAGGAAATTGCGCAAATGGGAGGGAAAGTGGTTAATTTTAACAAGAAGACTAATGATTAATTCAGTGAAATGATGCTTTGACGATATGAAAGTGGCCCTTAAATTATTGAGTTTGCTTTTTTGGGAGTTGCTCCTTTTTCTTAGGTCCAGCTAAGTACAAAACCAACTCCATGTTTTGTCAAATAATGCAAAAGAGCCATCCCCTTTGATCACATTCTCTCGTTTTGTTGTCTGTGTTCCTCAATCTGCATAACACCATCATTGCACCTAACTTTCTTATCTTGAACTTTCTCTAAAGACACCAATACTCAATCAAAAAGAAAAAGGGGTTGTCGTAGATATTCTTGCACTAAAGTTTCTGGCTGCCCTTATTTGTCATAATTAGTCAAGACACCTCCAATTTTACTTTAAGAAAAAAAAAACACGTTAAATGGTTAAAAAAAAATTGCAACTTTACTCGTTCCATGACAAATCCAAATTCCAAAGAGACATTTGAGGGCTTAAAAGCGGTTCTATGTCTTGGTGTGGAGTGATGATTAGACCATTAACACAAATATATATATGGAGAGAGAGAGAGTTCATCATATATATATAGGTATTATCGATTCTTTCACACGTGTGTGCCCCTCGTGTTGTAATGAAGTGTGTGTTTTGTGCTCGATTGCGCAATCTTTGTTCTTGACCGTAAACATGGGACGACAACGAGGAATTAGTGCCGTCAAAGCTGGAAATGGTTCCGAACTTGTGTCGGGAATAGCTCTTTTTTTTTTTTTTTTTTTTCTCTGCATGGAACAATAACGTGTTAATAGTATTCCAAATTATTTGTAACATGCATAGTTCTAGCTATTCAACAATAGGTGAAAAGGACAGGTTCTAGCGATTGAAAAATAATGCTGGGTGCATGAGCGATCGGCTTGAGGAATCCAGCTACGTTTTCTGCTGTAATTTTTTTTATATATAAAAAAATACTGTTATCCTAAGTACCAATGTCAAATTATGAATATAAAAACTAAAAAGTACCAATGCCAAATTAATGGCTTACTCTCCTTAGACTTAGTGATTTAAAAAGGTAGCATGAATTAAGGATCAAGTCTCCTAATGTTTTATTTGTATTATTAAGAGAAAAAAATAACGAAAATTTTATTCAATTTGTTCGAATAAGTAAAAGGATGACTAGAAAGAAATATATGCATGGAATGGGGGATAAAAACAAAAATGGACATCACTACTTTTATAAATATTTTTTTTAAAGAAAAACTCTGATGTAGTTTCTTAAACACTTTCGGTATTTTTTTTTATGCGAACCTTAAGAGAAATGATTTTTTTTACCTGTTTCCATCTTATGTATTTCTTTTCACTTTATATAAACATGTAAAACTACTTGTTTGTCATGTCTTCCCTCTCCTCACTTTCATTTATATTAACTTTTATTTACTCTTCTAATATGCATTTGCTATATTATTTTATGCTTTTAATATCAATTCAACAATTTAACAAGTGGTAACCGAATATCAAACACCAATTCCAAATACTTATATTTTATCTTCAAATTAATTCAAATACTATCTTCTTCTACTCTAAAGATTTTATTATTATGTTGATTTATCTTCTTCAAGCTCTCTTTACATCTCTTTGAAATTCATATATAATTTGTATTTCTTTATGAAATAAGTACCTGTCCTTACAATTTATACATTAATTGTTAATTTGTTATTCAATTTAATTATATAATGTGAATAACTTTTTACATTAATTATAATCACAAAATTTAGTTATTAAAATTTATTCGTACGGTAGTGCACGAACTAAAATATTAGTTTCTCTTAAAAAAATAAGGGACTAGTTCTCTCATGCAAGATCCCTGGTAGAGATATAAAAAAAAACAGGTAGTAACTACTCCATTAATTTTAATTATATCTAACAAGTGGTACAGTTACTTGAGACTGGCTTTTACATTGCTATCAGCACCTCCATGAAAATGTTGGTTTTTATAATGTTATCAGTACATACTACATACATAAATAGATCGGTTGTTACTTTAATTTCCATTTACTTATTTCATTCTTTTCCGTCAAAGAAGTCTAGAAAGAGGTTTATGTAAATGTAGCATATGAATAACATTGTTATTTGGTTTTGCACTGCAGATCTAGATTCATGTTTGATTTTGACGTGAAAAAGTACCTTTGAGATAAACATAATAATTTTGCAAAATGACTAGTGTAGAATGTTTCCGTATTATTTCCTATTAAGTAATTATGTTTCTACCAAGTAAAATTCTCCCGGAATACGTCTTTGTTGAATGGATTTGTTTAAATAGGTATCAGCAGATACAGACATTAATTACTCATCTAACGTCCAACGGTGCAAATGGGAAGAGACAATATATATCTTCTTAATTTCTTCTTCTTCCTTTATTTAGATTTTGCTAATTAATAAAATGAATTATGTAGAATATAGAACCAATTTATTAAACCGTTGTTTTGACAAAGGAAAAGCAAGCATATCTAAAGTAAAATACAACAAGAAGTAAATTGCATGACCAGAAAAAGGTTAAACCAAAAAAAGATTTATGGTAAAAAAAGCTAGCAAGTATAGGGGAAAAAATGGAAAGTAAAAGATTTGCATCGCTCTTTTAATAGAAAATAAAGCAAGATCCATTTCGATTGTATGGTGTTTTTGTTTCTATCCATAGAAATTAGTCAACAAATATGATTACAAATGTTATTGCGGACATCCTAATAAGGGCAAAAAGTTTGCAAAGGACAGCTTTACAAAAGATGGGTCGTAGTGTTTCTAATTTATCATATGTTGAAAACTTGGTGAAGAAAATTTCAGAGTTACGTACGTATACATTGTTGCATTGAAAACATGTAAGCCCTTGACATTTGGATATGAAATTAATTACAACGTTCATAAGGTAGGTGGGTTCTCATAGTTTAATTCAATGTGATGAATAATTTAAGTGAAAAAAGTACGTTTAACTAATGCTCTAAAGGCAATAAATTAAGAATTAAAAGCGAAAAGACTTCTTTAAAAAATGGTAGTAACATTTATGCATCCACATCTAACTATAGTTGGTAAAGGAATGAATGCCAAAACGAAATAAATAATGCCCCTGACTTATATTATGAAGCCTAGCTATTAAGTATATTTCATTAATTTAAAATCCTCAAAAGAAATTATAAAAAAAACAAGTATATTTCATTTGGTAGACAAATTAAACAAAGTATTCTGTCAAATTTTATTGGAATTTAAGTTTGAGTATAACTCCATTCTAAAAATTAATTTATCTTAGAGTCTTACTAAGTGTCCTTAACACATTGATTAAGAAATTAAAAAAAAAATATTTAATATGAAGACTATAGGAGCGTAAAAATGTCACAAACATACATCTCAATAAAAATATTTATTCTTTTAATTTCATAATCAATATCTTAAGAATACTAGATATTATTTACCTTTATCTCATTTATGGAATGAATGTTATCCTCCATTTATATCCATTATTTTAATCATATAAGATGTTAATATCACCTCTCGTAAGAATTGAACATGGACATATATAAATGACTCAATAAAAATTAGCCTAATATTACCAAAACAACCAAATCTACCGTGACCTAATAGAAAGAGAAGATCTCTCCATTTCTTTTATTTTTCTTTGTTTCTTTTGCTGTTAAGCTTTTGAAAAAATATATGTTACTCTCCATTAAATGTGTATATTTTCATTTAATTTATTTTTTCAAAACCTTAATAATAAAAGAAATGGAGTGAGGAAAAAACTTAGAGGATTTTTAACCATGATCAATATATTCAAGACAACACAAGAAAGATTATGATGCCATATTACAATTTGGATTTAGACCTAATACAATATTAAAAGCTAACCTGTAGGCCCTGGTGGATGTGTGTGTATATATATAATGAGAAATATTAATTAAGGACATATTTTCTTACGCACTGCATTTTATTGATTGAAATTTATTGAAAAGTATAACATTCTGTGGATTGCACATCCTATCTAATGTTTTCTCTCTTGAATATTTAGTTATCAATAAATTTTAACCAATAAAAAATAACATGTGAAGAAGTGTGTTAGAAAATATGTTACTAGTATTATCCAAGGAGGGAAACTTTGTATGTGACACCATGTGCAATAGCCATGATTAGGCTCTTTTTCCATTTCATATGAGGTTGTAAGAGCAAAATAATCCACTTGTGTCAAGCCCAACAGTTGTTTAACAAACTTCACAATCTGAGAATCCAAGTCTATATGCCCTCATTTTAGGGTGGGGTATAGTTTAAAAACTTGGTTCAATCGGCCACCGGGACTCAGTGGTATAATCAGGCTGGTTTGATTATTGGACCGGCCATGCATTTGGTTCGGAATGATCTGGTCAGACCCGACAAATTTGGGGTAAACTGGACGACCTGGATCGGTTTTTAAAACCCATTTCACGTAAAAAAAAATGCTCCAAAAAAACCTGAGACTTGCATACTTGTGTTATTGAATTATTATTTGTGAACTTGTGCTATCAACTTTAATATTTCAATTGTTATTTTGGGTTTTAGAGTAAGGATAAATTTTTCTTAATCAAATAATGTTAGTTATATACTTATATATATATATATATATATCGGATCAAACTGGACCAATTACTGATGCACCAATTTAACCACTTATTTACTACCTCAACCAAGTCAATGACCCACAAGATTTCAGATATTTTCGATATTGCTTTTGCATAGACAATGTAGTGTTACACTACTATTAGTATATCACCGTACATGCATCATGTTTAGAAACATAGTTCATTGATGCGGAAAGGTCCCCACACACACGAGCATGCAGATGATGAATGCATACATATGGTCCCCAAAAATATGTTGTATTTATTTTGCAACTCGAAATAAATTGTGACATATATCTTAAGTATAGCACTGTAAGGGGGACCAAGAAAACGTTGTGAATGTTTGATTCAGTTAATGAATAGAGAATAATGGGTGTTCCCTAAATTTATGTCTTTAATTATGCCACTAGTTGTTGATGAGTGGTTAATCGTATCATTTTGTTCTCAATTAATTTCGGATGGAGATCATCATAAAGAATTCAAAATGAAAATATATAATTTCATATTCACACACAAAAAAAAAAAAAAAGGCTTGTGCTATATCCACTCCCCACTTTTACTATTACACTTCCCTAGCCTTTCTAAATTTTTCTCCAAAATATCCTGCATTTCAGAAACTAATACACTCCCTTTATGCTTTCTCCCCTCTGCCAAATCAACATGGCAACATGATGAATGCAGAAAAATCATGTTTGCTCACTCTACTGATGAGAATAAATCCTTATTAGTTTTTCAACTAATTTCCAAATATGAATTATATGTCCCAATTTAAAACCTGCATATTACATTACCACTTGACAGCGGAATTGGAGCAGGGAAATGTAAAATCTTGATTTATTAAAGTAAGACAAAAAAAAAAAAAACATATTTTGGCTTCTTCCCCTTTTTCTGGTTTTACTTTATAATTATTATTTTAAATAAAACAAATTGATTAGGCAATTGGCGGTGGTATGACTGTTAAAAGGCGTGGTGAAGTTTCCAGGCTATTGGAGGTGCTATGTCATTGGTGGAAAACAAATTCTGTTAGGTATATTTTATTTTTATTTTAAACTGGTGTTGTGATTCATGCATTGCATCAAATATGATGGTTTGGGGGATGCATGTGTACTGTGGTGTATTTATGGTTTCTGATAGTAGATTTAAGAGCCAATAGTTGCTGGAATTGTGTTGGATTATGCATGATACTAATTCAGGAAGTGGCAATTTTAAAACTGCATATTGTTTTTTTTTTTTTTTTTTTTTTTTTTTTTTTTTTACGATATGGCCTGGGCACTACTAGTGCTTATGCTATCTATCTTCTATCTAAGAAAACAAAGCCTAACAAAATTATATAACTAACCTATCTTAATTTTGTGACTCGTGTCCTTTATTTGAATTTTTTTTACCATTTCACCTTTTTCATTTCTTTTTCTTTTATTTATACAAGTTTCACAATTTTTCCTCTCTCTTTGCCCCACTTTCTTCCTCTTTTCTCATACTTTTCTCTCTTTCATTTTTTCATTTCAGAAAAAAAATATTCTCACTCTTCTTTCCAACTCTTTCCCTCACTCTTTTTTTTTTCATTTTTTTAATTTTTTATTTACACACAAATTTTTGTATTCTATAATTTATATTAATTTTATTTCATTATTTGTAAATATTTTAATATATATCTTTCTTATTATATAAAAATACCATTATCATATTAATCAATTTGTATAATTATTTATTAATTATTAATTTATATAATTTTATGTTATTATTGTATAATTTTACCGACTTTTTTTTGTTGATTTAATGTATGCATCAAACTACATACACCAAAAATTAATGTTGATTAATATTTATATAATAGTTATAACTTTTTATGTTGATATATAATCAGATATATTACAAATTATTTATTAAATATATTTCCATCACATAATACTTCTAAATTGACTCATTATTAATAATATAAATTAATTTAGTTTTAAATTTTTTTGGGTAGAGACTACAAATTTCATTCACGTGAGAAAAATCCATTTGAGTTAAGTAGATATAGGCCACAAAAACTTTTTTCTGAGTATATATTTAAATCTAGTTAGTTAATATGTTTATTACAAAATAATATTTTTACTCTATGATTAATAAAATCCTAAATGAAATTTGTGTTGATTAATGTTTATATAATAATTTATATATTTGTTAGATAAATATACAACAAATTGGTTTATTAAATATATTGTAGTTACAAAATAATTTTAAATTATTTCTTCAATAATATTATAAATTGAATTAGTTTTAATTTTTTGGTAATTACATAGATCACTAGAGTCATTCATGGGAGACAAATCATGTTTGAGCTAGGTATGATTAATTTGGGTTACAAAACTGTTTTATGAGTACATACCAAAAATCAACTTCTTTTTTTTTTACCTTCAGTACAAAAAAATCATTTTAGCAACCATCTAAATCTATCTCTAAATTAACCAAATTGTTCGCAATCCTTATTAGTGACCAAAACAGCAACATAAAAATGGTGGGCAAAAACACTAGTCGCTAAGCTGTTTAGCAACCGAATATTAGTCTGTCATGGTATAGCGATTACATACTCAATCGCATATGCCAAAATATTGGTCACCTTACTTTTGGCCGTCTTCCTTCAATTATGACCAAATTAGATACCCATTAGGCGGTCTCCATATCCATCTCTAGATTTAAAATGATTTTTTTTCAAAATATTATTTCCTTATTTCAGTTGTTAATTTTGGTCGCTAACGTGTTTGCCAATAGCAGCCGAATTTACTTGGTCTCCAAAATATTGTTGCAAGAAAAAAATTATTTCAATAATAATTATCGGTTGCTGGAAACAATTGTTAAGCTGATTAATGTTTGCTTAAGCTTTTAGCTCCAAATATTTTTGTCACTAATTTTGTTGTAGTAGTATATTTTTTTAATTTTTATTTCTTTAAATTTCTTGACATGCTTTATAATTATGAATAGCATATAAAATTATAAAATAGAATGTACCTGAATAACAATTTGTATATATATGACTATCATATCCAACACAATATCAACTAACAAAATATGTTATCCAACGCAGTATCAACTAACAAGATATGATACCCTAATACAATGTATGATAAACTACAAAAACATAAATATCAAACAAAAGTACCAACATATACCATAAGCAAAAATAAGAAGTACCAACATGCATGCAATAAAAAATATCAAATATCATAAAATAAAACTAAGCATGCAATCAGTGGTGAAGCTTGAACTAAAATTTTGGGGGAGCCAAAATAAATTTTAATGCATATGTTTAATATGCAATATCATATTAAGTTGCTATATAAATACAAAGTCGAGAAAAAAAATAATCAATTACATAAAATGATAATTTTTTTACATAATTAATATGAATAAAAATAGATAAAATCTATAATAACCTACTTGAACATGCATAAATTTTTTTAGCATTAAGATAGAAAAAAACGTTATATGCTAGGCATTACATATTTTAGAAGGAAAGTGATCATTTTATGAAAGCATAGGTTGTACAACAATAACATCAAAGTGAAAAATGAGAGCAATAACAATGCTTATAAAAGTTAGTGGATCACTAGATTTACATCAAAACAAAAAAATAAGTCAATAACACAATTGAGATAATATATATATATATTTAAAAATAACTAAAGATTGAAAATGAAAACACATATATTCTTGTGAAGATAAATCGTGCAAATATAAAAAAAACTAGTATGTTGATATTGTTGAAACTAAGCTACACATTAGGTGTTTAGAGAATAAAAAATGTGAACTTAAGAGAAACAACTAATATGTAAGTTTGTGTTAAGAAAAAAGTATCAAAAATCCTTGAAAATCTTAAAATTATAATTGACCGAAAGAGATGATGGGCTTTGAATTTTCATTGAAAAGAAAGAATCTTTGTCCTAAATTGTAAGTTAATTGAGTTAAGGTATAAGAAACTACGCATTATAAATAATTAAATTTTTTATTAATCATATTATTATAGACATATATTTAAAATTTTGAAAAACTTTGGGGGGGTCTTGGCTCCCCGTCCCTATAGCCCCGCCAATGCATGCAATCAATGGTCATCTAGTATGTCATAAACATCATCTAGTTGAGTGTCACCTATAGAGGTGGTAGGTACAGTAGGGCCTTGTTAGTCGTTATTTACGACTAACTTTTGTATTGAATAGTTACATGAAACTAGCATCTTTGCTTCTATTTATGGTTTTTTTTTTTTGTAGGAATTGTACATATTTTCATGTTTAGTTTGATTTTATATAGTAGATACTCCCATTTTGTGAATTAATGTTGAAACCACTTCAGTTTTAGGCTAAAATAAGAGAAGGTTCAAGTAGCTGATGTCTCGCTAAGCGAGACATATGCGCTTAGCGAGTGACATTCGCTAAGCGAGGCATATAGCTCGCTTAGCGTGCTAGGAAACCCTAGAAGAGGATCAGTTAGAGATGTGCTCGCCCAGCGCGTCGCAAGCTCGCCCAGCGAGTCGTTTGTCTCTTCTCGCTCTCAACGCGCCCAACTCGCTAAGCCAAAATTCACATACTCCTGCTTAGCGAGCCAATCTCGTTAAGCGAACCTTCAGAAGCTAAAACATCCAAGTAGCCTTTAAAATACTGAAGTTGGCGGAAACTAAAAAAGAGTTGAAAAATAGAGCTAAGGGAGAAGCTAGAGCAACAGAAGCGAAGCCACCAAGAGAGTTTAGGTTAGAGGAGTAAGATTAGGGTTCTAGAGGTTGAAGAAGACATCCTCAACCCTTCTTAGCCATTTTCCTTCACTCAAAAATTTGTTCTTCTTTGTATTGAAAGCTCATTACTTGTAATGGAAGGTTAAACCTCTTGGTTGGGAAGTTCTGTTGAACCCTTGATGTAACATTCTTTCACTATCTATTTAATGTTGTTTTTATATGTTCATTGCTTCTATCCATGCTTATTTTTACATGCTTGTGGCTTGATCATCCATCTGTATGTATAGTTAGGATTTTTAGCATTGGAAAGTGCTTTAAAGCCTTAGAACTTGATAGAGCAAGCTAGAAAACTATATGTCTAAGAATGGAGTGCAACGATCTAGTCCATATTATGTTGTAGACTTAATGCAATTCTTTTAGGCTAAGTTTGTTGAGGGATCAAGGATAAGGTTTAAAGAGAGTTAGGCCCATTCACTCGAGGGATCTTGATTTGGGTAATTTCTCAGCATAAGAACACTAGGATAACATTAAATAGAGAAAAACACAAAACAACATCAAGGAAAATTCAGTAGAACGACCCAACGCTTTTTACTTGACTGTTTTACTTCTCAAATATTTAGATATATAGTTTATAGTTAAATAGATTTTTAGAACGAAAATCCAACTTGATATTTAGTTGTTTTCAGTTTATACAAATGTTTGCTCACTGAATATACATTTTTGAGTGAAACAAATTCCTTATGGACTCGACACTCGGTCTTACCGTTTTATATATTACTTGTGCGACTCGGTACACTTGTCGAATAGCATCGTGAACACGCTTTCAGTAGAAACAGGCCTCAAAAGAGAAACTTAATCTGAAAATGAGTTAAGATAAGTTGCATCTACTCATCTTGCTGACGCATTCGCTCACTTTGTTGTATCATCTCTTGTTTATGATTTTGCATCAATTGCTCCATCTTTTCTTCAAATGTATTCTCCTTAGCATTCTTTGCCAACAGATTTTATAAATAAATTTCAAAAAATAAATCAACAATTACAAATTAGAATGCAGTGAAGTTGATAATAATAATAATAATAATAATAATAATAATTTAACATTTGTGCAAACCAATTAATTAAATTTAACTAATGAATTAAATTATTTGATTTATTTATTTTTGTTTTAATTATTTATGAAAGTTATATATCTATAATTACTTTGATTCTAGAAATAATTAATAAATAGTATGATTTTACTCTACAGACTTATTACAGATATTAATCATTGAATTCTAATATATCTAATGACTCAAAATAATTTAATTAATTTTTTTTAAAAATAGAATAACACATTAAATTCCTTTTCAAGTATTCATATAATAGGAGTGTTCACAATGCAGTTTGATTCAATTTTTATTTAAAAAGTCATCCAAACCAAACTAAAAAGGTGTAATTTGATTTGATACTTGAAAAGTCATTCAAATCAAACTAAAAATTACATGTGATTCGATTTGGTTTGAATTTAATATCATGCATGGTATTTTCTAGTAGTAGTCAATCTTAATTAGAACTAATTAATTATGATTTATTTAGTTTGATTATAGGATTTTTTTTATGTAACTAGATAATACCTGTGCGATGCACACTAAATTTGGAATAGTTAAGACTTTTTAGGATTGGATAAAAAATTAAATTGACAATTTTATTATTTTCTTATATTATTGAAGAAAATATAAAATTAATTTAAAAATTCTAAATATTGAACTTATTTATTAATAAGAAATAATAGCCAATCACGTCATCGATGCCGCTAATCTCCCAGACCATTGTCACATTGTGCATTGCCATCACCATATCGGCATGTGTCGTGCCGCCATCGCCGCCATCACCACCATACCAGCAACATCATCACATTGCTAGCATTTCTCTCTCTCTCTCTCTCTCTCTCTCTCTCTCCTTTGTAATGACCCAAATGACATCCCTCACTGACAAATCTATGCATGCGACACCTCTGCGTCACCCTGCCATTGACGCACTACCACCAGCACCACTCCATTGTTTGCGCACCATCCCAGTGCGACCATAATTGTACCAGCAACATCAATGTCCTTCACCACCAGCAACCTATAACACCCAAATCCGCCCCAATCTCACCATTAACTACAACAACCAGGCCAAATTTGCATTCGACGCGCGCACCCCTATTTGGGCAGTTTGGTGATGAAGGTTGATGGTTGTGGGATTGGTGTAATTTGGGTGAGGGTAAGGAAAAGGGGTGAGGACAATTTGGTGAGTGGAAAAAAGAGGGATTTCTCATGATTTGACAATGTCAATAGCAAATTTGGTAGTGTCAATAGTAGTGCCTAATGATGTTTGACTTAAGTCTAGTGATCATGTGATGCTTGACCCAAGCTCAATGAATCCATGTGATCTAGTGATGTCTAACCAAGCCCAATAAAGCTCAAGTGGCAAGCTTACTATTAATATTAGACTAATACAAAAATTACAAAATTATGGGACAATGTTAATAATTAATGTTACACTTTAAGCATTACAGGAGCTAGTAGGTCATTAGTTTTACACTTGGGCCATAGCCAGTCATTAATGTTATAGTTGGACCTTATTGGACCTTGGGAAACCATGGTTGTTATACTTAAACATTATTTGGCCTTAGTTAATTATTGGTGTTAAACTTTAACCTAATTGAGCCTAACTTAATTATTAGTGTAACAATGAGCTTTGTTGGGCATTAAATAGTCTTTAACTTTATAATTTAGCCTAGTAGGGTCTTTGACAATCATTAGTGTTACACTTGGGTTTAATTGGACATTGGTCAATCATCATCAGTGTTGCTTGGGCCTTATAGGGTCTTGGTAAGTCATTAGTATTGGTAGATTTCTTTTGGCACTTTCTATATCCACTATCCATTTTTTCTAACTACACTCCATTTCTTTTTCTTAAACTCAAATTCCTTAAATGACCTTATTTTAAATCCTCTTCATTCCTTCACACATTCGCACACTCCCCTCCCAACAATGCATTCCTTCCACACAACAAAATATTCCCCCTCTATTTCATTAGAATCCTTCCTCTCTTTCACTCCATTTGTCACTCCAATTCAACATCTTGCTTCAGTCTTCTTTTTTTACTCACTTTCTTCATTTTACTTATCTGATAGCTTTTTTCTCCTACCATAAACTAGGAAAATTGCTCATAAGCTTCAAATCTCTATACATAGTTTTCACATGTTGTGTACTTTGGTTAGAGGTTCAAGAGGTAGGGTATAAACACATTAGAATGTTTTCTTTGTGTTTCACTTTATTGAGATGATTATCTTTTTAAATCTTGGAACAAATGCAAAACATTTTTTTTATTAAATTCTGGAAAGTATTTTCTACAAATTTTGTACTTTTGGAAAGTACTTTCTGAAATACAAAAATTTAAACATTATATTGGAAAGTACTTTCTAAAACATGTTATATATTCCAAAAATTACTTTTTTGGAATGATGTTTTAATTTTTGTATTCAAGAAAGTACTTTTCGGAAGCCACAATTTAAACATTATTCAGGAAAGTAGTTTTTAGAATAATGATATAGGGGTATTTTAGGTGTAGAGAATATGTATGATAGTAAGAGGAGTGTTTAGAAAAGAAAAAGGAGAATGGATATAACAAAAGTCTTTCTTTTACATATTCCATCTCATCTCATATTCTTATCACAATTTCCTTTAATATTTTTAATTATCTTTTTAATTCTTTAATATATTTTAATTTTGATCGATTAATGATTGATTTTGTTTACTTAATGCATTCTCGTCTCATTTATTATATTATAATTTATTTTTAAAATTTTTTTTATCCTTTAATTTTTATTGATTCAGTAGTTTAAATTTAAAGTGATAATAAGTATGAATGATAATTAATATTCCTACTTTTAATTATTTCTTTCTAATTTTAATTAGTTTTTTGGTTGATATCTTTTACTTACTAAATTTTCTCAAAATTACTTACTTTAATTTTTTAATTATTTACTTTAATATTTAAATTAGTAGTTTTAATTTATTGATTTCTTTTAATTTATGCAGCCTTCTCTCATTTATTTTATGATCTGTTAACCTTTGATCCATTAATTATTATTGATCTTTTAATTTAAATCTATGACAACTATAACAAAAATTGGTTTCAACTGGTTTTAATTTCTTTTAATTATTTATTTGTACTTATACTATTGATTTTATTTATCTTTTAATTTAAATTTAAATCTTTTTAAATTGATGATAATGACAATAACCATTGATTTCTCTTTCTACTACTTATTTAAATATTCATAGAAAAAGTGTAAACCCCAGTCATCATTGCATATTGTTACTCATCGGGGTATATATCTGTTTCTTTTTATTTCTTCAAATATGATTGTTCCATTTTATGAGAAAATCTAATGAAAGGCTAGAGTCCATTTTTGTTGATATATGGGGGTAATTTCAAGGGTTTACCTTGGTATCATCGGGGTATAAATTCTTCAAATATCATCGGGGTATAAATTTTTCAAGTGCAATAAAGTTACACAAGTGTCTATTTTTTTGTTGATATATGGGGTAATTTCAAGGGTTTACCTTGGTATCATGTTCATACTGTTGCATTAAATGATATAGGCCATTTGTTTTTTGTTCATATAATACACACAACTCTGGTTGTTGGTTGGACCGATTCGATGGCTCTATATGAATTAACAGTTTTCTTTATTCCTCCGACCTTGTTCTTGATAAAATGTGGAGATAGGGTATATTTTTTATACCTTTCATGACTTGTTTAGGAATAATCCATTCGTGGAACGATTGGAATATCACAAGAGGGACGACAACAGATATGAGTATCTAGAGTTAGAAAGGTGTAGCTAGAACACATATTGTGTTTTCGGGCTTGTGTTTTTTAGCAACTATTTGGCATTGAGTTTATTGCCTTTAATTTCTTTCAATTATTTAATTTTAATTTGAATTATTTTAAATAATGTTTTTCCATAATTGATTTAAAATTTTCAATCTGTTTTAATAAAAATGTTTTAATTTAGTTTCTTATCATATATCTAATTATTTTACATAAAGAAAATTTAAGAATTAAAAAAATAGAAAACTGATATATATTATTATTATGTTAATATTTCCTAATTAATTAGTAATATTATGAACTTATTTACACAGTCAAAAAATCTCAATTTTTTTCATCAATATTGTTACTTATTTTAAAAATTAAGACACCAATATGAATTTATTTATAATGTTAATTCATTTCTTACATTGTTGTTTGAATGTCTAGTCTAGTTATTCAATGTCTTGCCTGTTACCTCACCTAATTTAAAATAATCTTAATCATCTTAATTAAAATGTATATATAAATAATTAATTTAATTATTTCAAATCAGAATATATACTAAAAAAATATGTAACTAATTGTTCATAATTTCAAATCAGATTGATAATAATTTTAATCTAATTATTCAAAATTTCAAATACTTTTCATAATTACTTTCATAATAATTAACTTATAATTATTATTTATGATAAATTTAACATTTCATTATTTCAAGTAAGATATAATCATCAATCTACTTATTCAAAATTTCAATTAGTTATCCTAATTATTTGATAATAATAATTTTCAAATATTTATCTTTATAGATAGGTTTTAGTTAATTTTCAAATATTTTCAAATAATAATTTTCAAATATTTGATAATAATTAATCTAATTATTCAAAATTTTAAATACTTATGATAATTACTTGATAGTCATTATTTATAATTATAAAAAATTATCTAAATATTTGTTGCTGAAATGTAGAAAGATTCCCTCTAAGACTTCTTTATTTTTGTCAATATATTATCTATTATTATTTAAAATATTTATTATATTATTAATATTGATATTTACATTTTATATTAATATTACAAATTACAATTTATTATGATTATCACAATATTAAAATTTATAATATCATTAGTGATAACTTCAATTGCAAAATAATGGACAAAATAACCAAGTAAACTTATTACAGATCAGCAACCGAAACCATTTGGTTGCTAGTCCGAATAAAATTTCTAGGTTGTGGCTGAAAATAGTTAGTCACTGAATTACAAGTGTATCAGGTCGCTAGTAAATGATTCGTTTAAGATATAATGCAGTGACCATCAAAATGAAAATCTATTCATCTGTCTCTAAATTAGACTTAGATTACAATTAATTCAGTTGGTATTTTGCTTTCCTCTTGTAGTGTTCTGTGCTTCTCCAAGTTAATATTAATATTTATCTATTATAATATTACTTATATTAAAAATTACTATTTATTACGATAATCAAAATATTAAAATTTATAATGCCATTAGAGACGGAATCACTTCGGTTGCAAAATAATGGACAAAATAACCAAGTAAACCCATTATAAATCCGCATCCGAAACCATTCAGTCCCCACTTCAAATAAAATTTAAAGGTTGTGACTGAACACCTTTGGTCGCTAAGTTAGAGATAGTCGGTCGCTAATACGGTCGCTAGTAAATGATTTGTTTACGTAGTGACTGTTATAAAAAATGTGGTCGCTAACAAGTCGCTATTTGAAATAAAGGACAAATCTTCTATCGGTTGCTAAATCAGTCTCAAATTGTAGTTAATTTGGTCGCTAATTTCGGTGGTATTTTGCGTTTTCCTTGTAGTGTTCTATGTGTTTCGCCAAGATATTCACTTCTAGGTTGCCCAAATATATAATGGACATAGTTTTATGCTAAATTTCATTGGAAATATACAAAATAATTTTGGCACCTGGGCCAATGGCATCTCTATCAAGTGGTTGGTTCGTGGCATCTCTATCAAGTGGTTGGTTCATGGCATCTCTATCAGGTGATTTGTGGCAGATAAAACCAGACTTTTTAATATGATGCCTCTCATTGTATACAATAAGTGTCAGTTATTGCTGAGCATAAAGACGTTTGACAACAAAATGATAAGTACAACCTCACATTGATTAAGGTCTAGTAGCACGATTTCAAGTATTAAGTCGATACCTTCAACTAGGTAATATACCTCTTTCATCCCCATAATTTTCAGGGCCAAACTAGCACTGATACCTTCACAAAGAATAAAGTTCAACTACACAACATAAGTATCAGAAACCTAATTATGCATATCACCACTTAAGTTTTAAATTATTCATTTGCTAGTCTATTGTTGGTTCCAAACTTCAAATAGCAACAAGGAAATGATTTGAACTTATGAACAAGTTTAAGATAAAGGAACTTAACAAGGACCAAATTTTCAACAAGAGAAATATGATTTCACACTTCCAAGTTCCAATGTTCTATAAAAACAAACTATAAACAAACCTAGCAAGAAAATGTTAAACATATACTACAAAAGCCAAACAACTCATTATATTACAATAACAAAAAGAGGAATAAAATGTATATAAACATGATAATAATCATTTTGAATGACAAAATAGACATGGAAAAAATTTATTGTCGGAACTCTAGATACTCATTGTCCTTTTACTCTTTCAAGCTTCCAATAGTCTATTTCCTTCCTTTCTTGATATGAAACCAAGTCAAGCACTCTACATTAGAGTATTCACCCATTATAAAAGCATCAAATCTGTCATAGGGAATGAAGGAAACCTCATCATGGTGCTCAACATCACCAAACTTGGCCTAAGTCAATTCAACAACATAAAACTCCTTCTCAGGTGAGTTTTGCAAAGTAATCTTCCCTACTGATTCAACTATAGCCATATCCACAACGACACAAAAACTTTCTTTGCTATATATATAACAATCTAGAAGTTTCTCTAGAAATAATCAAATGTTAAAAACAATAAAATTGTTGGAGCATATAATAGAACACCCTAAAACAACATCAAGAAAATAACCTTTTGAATAAACAATTAAAGACTTGATTTTGATAAGTTTTTTCAGCTATAAGCAATAACAACTAAGCAATTCAATCAAAAGAAGGAGCAAAAGCTAGAAAAAGGTTAAGGCAAGTTGTGTAGTGAGAATTGAAGGGAATACCTACCTTTTTGGTTGAATGTTCAGAAGAAGAAGAAGAACATGATTGTGTGTGCTGCTCACAGACGAGAGGCACTAGTGAACCTTTGAGAGGGCGATTAGCACACAAAAATCAAAGATGTATAAGAGATATGTAGAATGTGACTACATTCTTCTTCTCAAGGTTCTTGGAACACTACAATGGCTTGAACATATGGAGGGTGTTTCAACACTAGGGAAAAGTGTGTGATTTGGATTTGTTATTAGAAGAAACATATGGAAATGAAAATTTGGTTTTGTTCGCTTCAAATGGGTGGATAACACACCGAAATTGGAACAACAAATGGATCAAATTTTCATTGACAATGCTATCTATTAACTTTCCAAAATATAGGAAAGATAAATTGATTGGGAGGGTCGGAAGAATAAAGAGCAACATTATGTTGAGAAAGGCGTAAGGTCTGGCTTGAACAAAGAAAATCATAATAAAGTGGGGGCAAAGAAAGGATATGGGATACAACAACCAATTGCAATGAAACCATAGGGGAGTAAGGAAAAGGATATGCAACGAGCACCTAAGGTAGCCCATAAAGGACGACCACAAAAATATATATGGCAAGCAAAGAAAGGAAATACAAAGGGGGGAAACATGGAAGGGGTTGGACATTAAAACAAATGGCATACAAAATCAATGTTTGAATGGGTGTTGGGTAGAACCCTCAAGGACATGGACATGTTTGACAAGCTTTATGAGGAATGCTATCTAGGGAGTTTAGGGGAGATTAAACTCAAATACCTTGATGATGACTTGGTGCAAGTGGAAGGTATGGACTAGAGGTATATGACTAAAATTGAAAAGAGGGAGCAGGAAGGGATCTGGCGATATTCTAATCATTAGAGAGGTGGAAACCAACCATGGTACCTAGCACAAGGTTGGCTTGGGACAAATGTATGGGCCTTCCTCTTATAACACAGACTAAAGAATACATAGTGGTGTTGGTTAATGGTATAGCCAAATTGGTGAAGCTTGTGGAAGAAACATAATTACTGAGGAACATCAAGCATGTAAGAGTTCTTATCAGAACCTCAAGTCCACGAAGCATCTCCAGATATCAAAGGGTGAAGATAGACGAAAAGGTGTACCAGGTGAGGATGTACGAGAAGATGATACCACAAGCAACATCATGTTGATGCTGAGGGTGGAGATACAAAAAATAAACAGATGACAAAGGATTTATGGCAAGTGACATAGGCGTGGAAATCAAATCCTTTCGAGACGAGGACATATGAAGGTCTATTTGATATAGCCATAAGGGATAGTGATGGCGGCTAGAAGGAGATAGAGATGATGGTAGGCGACACTAAAAGGGGAAAGGCAGTTAATGACTTTAGGGGGAAGAGGAGATTGTAGAGTACTCAACAAATAAATCAAAAGCTAAACAACCATACTTTGTACGGGAAAGTAGTGTTAGAGCCTAGGAAGAATAGGAGGAAAGTGGGAAGAATTAGACTAGGCAAAAAGAGTTGGTGGCTCTAGGTCATGGAAACTTACACACAAATGGAAAGAAGGGAGGCGACGACAAGGTGACCGATTTTGAATCTGAAAGAGATAGTCTAGAGGCCAAAGCCAAAAATGTATCAGAGGTTGAGAAAATTAAGGAGATGGGTGAACATTGGGAGGAAAAAGGGGAATGCGATCAAAGAGAGGGGATGAAAGAACTAGAAAAATATTTTAATAGGCTTGTTGGGTCATTTGTTGGACCTAGCCCAGTCCCCCTACATAGTGCTAATGTAATTGGGTCGAAAGTTATTTAGGAAGGGGAGGTACAGGCTCAGTTGAAAAAAAATGTGGATCAAGAAGGGGATAATTGTAGAAGCAAAGCTTCATGGTGAATCAAAGATGATTCAAAGGTGTTTTGATGATAACAATGATGATAACAAAAGATGATGACAAAGGTGATGACAAAAAGCTCAAAGATCAATCAAAGAACAACTCAAGTGAATCAAAGATCAATCAAGAACAATTCAAGAGTTCAAGATAAGAATCAAGAAGAATTCAAGACTCAAGAAGGAAGTTTAAAGACAAGAATCAAGATTCAAGGTTCAAAGATCTCAAGAATCAAGATCAAGATTCAAGAATGAAGAGAAGACTCAATCAATATAAGTATTAAAAAGTTTTTCAAAACTCTTTGGTAATCGATTACCAGATTGTTGTAATCGATTACTAGTAGCAAAATTGTTTTGAAAAAGTTTTCAAATTGAATTTACAACGTTCCAATTATTTTCAAAAAGTTGTAATTGATTACAATGTTTTGGTAATCGATTACCAGTGCCTTTGAACGTTGAAATTCAAATTCAAATGTGAAGAGTCACATCCTTTCACACAAAAGCTTTGTGTAATCGGTTACACTAATTTGGTAATCGATTACCAGTGTTTGTTTCTAAATAAATCAAAAGATGTAACTCTTCAAAAAGGTTTTTGATTTTTTCAAATTGGTTTTAAGTTTTTCTAAAAGTTATAACTCTTCAAAATGGTCTTCTTGGCCAGACATGAAGAGTCTATAAAAGCAAGGCTTTGATTTGCTTTTCAATACACTTTACTTTTCCAATCAATCATTTACAAGCCTTGAATTTCTTTGAACTTCTTCTTCTTCTTTGTACCAAAAGCTTTCTGAAGTTTTCTGGTTTTCTAAACCTTGCAAACTTGTGCTATTCATCTTTTCATTCTCTTCTCCCTTTGCCAAAAAGAATTCGCCAAGAACTAACCGCCTGAATTCTTTTTGTGTCTCTCTTCTCCCTTTTCCAAAAGAACAAAGGACTAACCGCCTGAATTCTTTTGTGTCTCCCTTCTCCCTTGTCAAAGAATTCAAAACGACACAGTCTGAAAATTCTTTTGATTCTTCCCTTTCCCTAATACAAAAGTATTCAAAGGACTAACCGCCTGAGAATTCTTTTGTATCCCCATTCACAAAGTATCAAAGGTTTAACAGTCTGAGATCTTTGTCTCAACACATTGGAGGGTACATCCTTTGTGGTACAAGTACAGGGTACATCTACTTGGGTTTGACTGAGAACAAGAGAGGATACATCTCTTGTGGATCAGTTCTAGTGGAGGGTACATCCACTAGGTTCAAAGAGAACAAGGGAGGGTACATCCCTTGTGGATCTTTGCTTGTAAAAGGATTTTTACAAGGTTGAAAGAAATATCAAGGACCGCAGGTCACTTGGGGACTGGATGTTGGCACGGGTTGTTGCCGAACCAGTATAAAAACTCTTGTGTGTTTGTTTCCTTCTTCCCTACTCTTTTACTTTCCGCTGTGCATTTAATTTTTTCTTTTACTTTTTGTTAAGTTTCTCTTCTACTCCTCATTCTCTTAACAATTTAGTAAAAGCCTTAGAAAAGTAATTTTTTAATTAGTAAAGGTTTAGGAATAATTAATTAAACCCCCCCTTCTTAATTATTCTGAGACCACTCGATCCAACAATAATAATAATAATGTGGGGGGGGGGGGGATTTGGGCCTAAAATCAATAGTAAGTTGGAAAAAAAGGGTGTGGAAGGGAATGTTACGAAGTTAGGTCCAAGTGGCATAGAAAGGGGGGATAGTTCTATAAAAGGAGTCACTAATACTCCCACGTCTACACAAACACCCCTTGGTGTTATGGTCTTATCTACACGATCAAATAACATGCTTGAGGGAGGCACATTCAGACTCTCAAGTGTGGTGCGTTTAAGGGATGCTAAAGTGGAAGCCAAGAGGATTTGTGATAATGGATGTATGCTGGGAATTTCGTATCATGGTCAGAAGCATGAGGTGGTGGGAAAATTGAATTATTTGGAGGACAGAGACAAAAATAAAGTTGACAATGAAGAAAGAAGATTTAAAGAGGGGGATTAAGGAGTTGTACAATGATAGTTCTATCCTACAATGTTAGGGGGTTGGGAGGGGATCCAAAGTGGAAATTCATTAAAGATATTATAGTAAGAGAATGAATAGAAATGGTGTGCATTCAAGAAACTAAAAGAGAAACTATCACCAAGGAGATGTGTCAAGTAATTTAGGGGGATTATGAGGACGAATGAGTGATACAACCAGCAATAAATAATGTGGGAGGTTTTTTGTATTTATGGGGAAAAAAAATTTTCACATTGAATAATTCTTTTCAAGGGAATGGATATATTGGCTTGGAGGGTATTTGGAAGGAAAGAGGTACCAAGTTACTTTTATCAATGTATATTCTCCATGTGATTTGGAGATGAATAAGAGGTTATGGGAGGAGGTGAAAAACATTAGAAATAATAGCTTGTGTCATATGTGGTGTACTTTGGAGGATTTCAATTGTGTAAGATATCCAAATGAGCGAATAGGGGAGGCTATGAAAGACTATTGGAGTAGGAAAAGAAGTGACTTTAATCAACTCATCAAGGATATGAGGGTGGAGGAAATACCTTTTGACACGGAGGAGGTTCCCTTGGTACCAACCTAATGGGAGGTCAAGAAGCAGAATTGATAGATATTTGGCATCAAGAGAGTGGATTGCTAATTGGAATGGATGTTCACAATATGTCCCTGATAGAAACATATTAGATCATTGCCCAATTATATTGAAGAATGTGAATGTTGATTGAGGGCCTAAACCATTTGGGACTCTTGATTGTTGGTATAAAGATGAGAGGTTTGGCAATTTTGTAAAAGAGGCATGGGAGAGCAAATAGGTGAATGGTAGAGGAACTTATTAACTCAAAGAGAAGTTGAAGACTATGAAGCAAAATTTTAAGGCATCGAACAGAGATGAATTTGGGAACATACATAAAAACATTGCAAAGATAAAGAAGAAGTGAATGATCTTGATAGAAAGGGAGATATCATAGGATTATCGAAGGAAAATAGTGTGACTAGGAGGGGTTGCAAGAAGAATTTTGGAGAAATGTCTTGCATAAAGAATATCTTTTAAAGCAAAAATCTAGGTCCAAGTGGCTTAGACATGGAGATTCAAATTCAAAATTCTTTCACATTATGGGCAACTGGGGGAGGTGGAAGAATATGATAAAGAGAGTGAATGTAGATAGGGTGTGGAAGAAGAAGCCTTTGGAGGTTAAAGAGGAAGCATGGAATTTTTTCAAACATAGATTTAGTGGGGAACAATGAGGAAGACCTAGACTTGATGAAGTGCATTTCAAGACAATCTCAAGTTGTGATAACTCTATGTTGGTTGGAAGGTTTGATGAAGAGGAAATTAAGATGGCAATATGGAATTGTGGAAGCTCTAAGAGTCTGGGGTTAGATGAATTTCATTTCAAAATTCTCAAAGAATTTTGGGAAACTTTACAAGGTGACATATGCAACTTTCTCAATGATTTCCATGAGACCGACACATTTTATAAAGGCACAAATGCTTCACTTATATCACATATCCCAAAGATAAATGAACCACAAAGGTGGGTGATTATAGACCAATATCATTGATAGGGTGTATGTACAAGGTGACAACAAAGATATTGACAAATAGACTCCAAAAAGTGCTTCATGATGTCATTGATGAATGACAAAGTGTTTTTCTTTTTAAGGGAGACAACTATTGCATGGTGTGTTAGTAGTCAATGAAGTGGTGAAAGATGTTAGGAAACAAAAGAAAATGTGCATGATTTTCAAGGTAGACTACAAAAAAGGCCTATGACTTGGTGTGTTGGAGATTTTTGTTATACATGATAAGTAGATTGGGCTTCCATGAAAAATGGATTAAATGGATATTTATCATCTAGTTCGGTTTCCATTCTTATCAATGGAAGCACAAGTAGAGAATTTACTCCATAAAGATGGTTGAGACAAGGGGATCCACTTTCACCATTTCTCTTCCTCATTGTTGCAGAAAGCTTGAGTGGACTTATGACATAAGCAACCTCAAAGAACCTTTTTACAGGTGTTACGGAGGGGGGGGGGGGGATAAGGGAGTGGAAGTCAACTTGTTACAATATGCAAATGACATTATTTTTGTGAGGGAGATGAGTACTAAAAACATGGTCATGGTTAAAACCATATTGCAATGTTTTGGACTTGTATCCAACTTGAAGGTTAATTTCCAAAAAAGTTGGTTTAGAGGTATTGGATGGATATGGAGGATATTGAAATATTTTCTAGTTACTTGAATTGTTGTGTGTTGACTTTCTGATTTGTCTACTTAGGAATACCTATTGGTTCTAAGCTAAGGATGTTGGAGACTTAGGAACCAATTATATCCAAAGTAAAGAAAAGACTTGTGACATAGAAGCACGAACACTTGTCTTTTGTTGGGAGGATTTGCCTAATCAACTTGGTAATATCTTCTCTTTCTCTCTTTTTCATGTCTTTCTTTAGAACCCCAGAGGGTGTGGTTAGGATTTTATGAAGATTACAAAGAAGGTTTTTGTGGGGAGGTGAGACGAGAGAAAAAAATTTC
>NC_038250.2:8373751-8397597 GCF_000004515.6 Glycine max
CATGGATAAGTAGAAATGGAATTTGTTTCATAATAGGGAAGAATTGTGGGAGAAAGTACTTGATGCAAAATATAGGGGATGGCAAGGATTGGGGGTTGAAGAGAGAAAATCTTGTAAGTTTATTTGGTAAAGGGATTTGAAAATCATTTATAAGGGAGAGAATGAAGGAGGGTGGTTTGATAGGATGGTGGAGTGGAAACTAGGAAATGGTAGTCAAACTAGATTTTGGGAGGACAATTGGGTTCGTGAAGAGAGCCTCAAAAAAAATTCTTAGATTATTTTAAATTTTGGAGCAGAAATGTGATGTAGTGGCAAATATGGTGAGGTAGGACCAAGGAAGGTGGGTATGAGATTTTAGGTGGAGGAGGAATTGGTTTGAGTAGGAAAGAAACATGGTGGAAGAATTTCAACATTTGGTGGAAGGAGTGAATTTCACAATGCAAGAAGATGATGAATGGTTATGGTTGGAAGACTCATCCTACAAAATCACGATGAGATCCACATACATGGCACTATACAATTTGAGGATGAGGAGTCAAGAGGTGGACATCTTTAAATGTCTGTGGCATCTAAAAATTCCACCTAAGGTAGCATTTCTTGTATGGAGGGTGTTATATGATAGACTCCCTACAAAGAATAATCTTTACAAAAGGAAAATTCGTCTTAATAACAATGATTATGCTTTCACTTTTTGTCTTGAGGAACATGTTTCGAATTTATTTTTTACATGCAAATTCACCTATCGAATTTGGAGGAGATGGTATAATTTGTTGGGATTTAGCTCGACATTGCCAAAAAATGCAGCTGGACATTTTTGGCAAACCTCACATGGAGAAAGAGGTCACAAAGCAAATCATTAATGGTTTGTAGAGTGGTGTGCTTTACTGTGGAAAGTGTGACAACTGAGAAATGGTATGAATTTTAGTGGCCAACAACTAGACATAGAACAACTTTAGCATAAAAGCATGTCCAATACTTGGATGTGGCTTACAACTCACCAAAAAGACTTCAATTCTTCCTATCAACAGTGGCAAATAAATCTGAGTATTTGCATGGGTTTTGGTTGGGATTCATATGTATTTGCTCTTATTCCTTGATCGAGTTGCATCTTCTCATATGCTATTGCTTTTGATGGTATAGGAAAAGATTCAATTCTAGTAATAGATCTTTCACTTCATATAGGAGGTGGGTGGTTTGTATTCATGCAAGAAACTATTGGAACTGTTTGAGGCCCATGTATATGTATTTTTATGCACATCTTATGCTTTTAATGAAATTAATTTTGCTTATAAAAAATGATTTTGTGTGTTGTAGTGGAAGAGAATAGTGGCGCAACATGAAAGAGGAATTTGGAGAAGTAAAGGGTGGTTTTGGAATGAAATGGGTCGGGTGAGAAGTGATGAATGACTTGGAGAGGGGATACAACAAACAACACCACATCAAGTATTTTTATTTTCCCCAATGGGTTTTAGTTATTTCCTTTCGTTGAAAAAACAAAAGAAAAAAAAATGCTAAACTCAATCTACATTGCGCTTGATTTATATCATATCACCCTTTTAAGTTAGGTCTTTTTATTTAGGATAAAATATGTTTTTCGTCCATTAAAATTACTGAATTTTGAATTTAGTCCTTACAAAATTTTGAACAAATTAGATTCACATCCCTTGAGATGAAAACTTAACTCCTTTCTTTAAAATGCATTTCTTTTACACCCCTTATGCCTCTCCGTTAAGTTACAGTGTTTAATTTTTGTGAAATTACCAAATAAACCCTACTTACTAAATGCACACATAAAGACCTTTCCCTTCACTTCCAAAACCCCAACTTCCTTACTCTTCTTTCAACACACTCTTCACTTGTTAATGCCACAATGGAGCTTAGTAAAGTGACGCTAGAGATCTTCTCAAAACTCGAGTAGCAATGTCTCTCACACTATGAAGCCACGTCCAAAACCCTCATTCTCAACATTGATGATGAAGGAACCACCACCATTGTCATCGGCACTGCCCTCATTCTCCGGAGGACCAGATCCGTGCACAAACCTCCAATTTGCATGTGCAAATACCTCATTCTCAACATTGACGACGAAGGAACCACCACCATTGTCGCTAGTGCCACCCTTGTCCACCTCAAGGACCATATTTGCGCCCAAACCTTCAATCTGCACGCGTAAATCATAGACTACTTCGACATCATCGTCGAACATGTGTAAGCCACTCTTTATCCTTTTCCTTGACCTCAAGTTCTGTGTCATTCATGTTCTACCGAGCCGACGCGTCCAAGTCACTAAGTTTGAACATCGAGCTTTGGAAGGCGTGTCACACCACGTCAGCGACGCCATGACTCTTTGCACCATTAACTGATGGAAATATTTTAGATCGGTTCGATTTAGATCTATTTTCCAAATTTGATTATTTCTCCTATTATTTTTTGGTTTTTCTCTTTAAATCATATTTAGATCTGCCATTATTGCCCCTCTTTTGGATCTTCCTCTTTGGATTTTTGGATCAGCTTTGTAATTTATAGATTGATTGTTTCTCCTTTTTTTGGATTTGCTCTGTAATTCATATTTAATATTCCATTGTTGTTCTTCTTTTGGATATTCCTTTTTGGACCTGCTCTATAATTTGTAGATTTGTAATTGATGTTTAGTGTTTCAATTTGCAATCTTCATGTTGTTTATAGATTTGTGATAATGAAAAACCCAAAAACAGTAATGGATGATTTTTAGGGAGGAAGATTGAGGGTACTTTTGTCTTCAAATTTCACCAAACAGGCATGTGCCTAGTATGTGATGGATTTGGATTAATGAAACTAACACTGTTACGGTGCAGGGGGTGAGAGTGTAACACAATTTCAAAAATAAGGGAGGTTTGTGTAAGAGTCAAAGAATGAGGGAGTGTGAGTGTAATAAGTTCTAATATTAGGGGGTGCAAACTGTGAGATTCTTGAAGAAAAATGAAGGAAGCATATGCCACAAAGGCTTGACTATTCCCCATAGTAGTGGTAGTGCTCTTGACCATCAATTTCTTTTCGAGTGCTCTTCCTGCACCTCTGCAGGTTGGACCACACTATTATGGGTGAACCTCTGATGCATTCTCTCTTCTAGTGCCCTTCCCACACCTTTGTGGGTTGGACCACACTACTATGGGCGAACTCCTAATGCAATTTCTCTTCCAACTCCTTCCCCGTACCTCTATGGGCGTAGCCACACCGGTGTGAGGTGCATCAGAATTTATGTTTACGAATTTTTAATTTTATATCAGTGTTGTTAAAGGGCGGCCATGGCGGCGCCATGGCGGATTTTTGTGGCGATTTTTTGAAAAAATGCCAACTTTCATTTTTTTTTTAATTTTGTTTTTTCTGTTTGACACCCCTTTTTTCTGTTTGCAACTTTTTTTTCCTTTTTCTATTTGACACCTCTTTTTACTTTTGATAGTCCCATTTTTATTTTTTTTCTATTTGACACCATAATTTTTTTTTTCTGTTCAGTCCTCTTTTAAATGGCTGAACCATCATCTGATGCTGTTATTGCAAGTGCAACGAGGAAAAATAAGGCAGACCCAAGTTGGAAATATTGTCATTCACTGGTGGAAGGAGATACAAACACCATTGTTTGTAATTTCTGTGGAAAAATCACAAAGGGATGAATAACCAGAGCCAAACAACACCTGATTGGGAAGTCAGGTAACGTAGCAGCTTGTAAGAAAACTCCACCAAATGTAGTCGAAGAGTTTAAGGAATATATGACTACCAAAAAAAGTGGGACCACTTACAGTACTTCTGGCAGTGGTAATATGGCAAATATAAGAGATTTTGAATTTGGTGAACCAATTGGATGTGATGGAAGTGAAGAAGATGAGTTTGCAAGCTGTTGTAATGTTGCTGCAAGTGCAAAGACAAAGTGTGGGACTAAAAAAGGACCAATGGACAAATTTTGTAAGAATCTAGAAAATGCAATCAATCGAAGAAAAATGGAGATGTTGAGGCAAATGAACATAAGAGAGTCAATGGATAAGAATAAAGTATTGAAGGTGCATCAACATATTGCTCGCTTTTGGTACCAAGCAGGTTTGTCATTCAACCTCATTAAATTGAAAAACTTTGAGAATATGGTTGTAGCCATTGGTCAATATGGGTCACATTTTCCCATTCCTAGCGATCATGACATCAGAGTTCCACTCCTGAAGAAGGAAGTTGAATATACTGAAAATTTGATGAAAGGCCACAGGGAGCAATGGGTCAAGTATGGTTGTACTATTATGTCCTATGCATGGACTGATCGGAAACAAAGATGCATCATTAATTTTTTGATTAACTCTCAAGCTGGTACCATGTTTTTGAAATCTGTTGATGGCTCTGATTTTGTAAAGATAGGTGGAAAACTTTTTGAGTTGCTTGATGCCATTGTGGAGGAAGTTGGAGAAGAGAATGTTGTTCAAATTGTAACTGATAATGAGAGCAATTATGTTTTAGCGGGTAAGTTGTTGGGGGAGAAAAGGAAACATATTTATTGGACTCCTTATGCAGCTCACTGTATTGATTTGATGCTTGAAGATATTGGGAAGCTTCCCTTGATAAGGAAGACAATTAGAAGGGCAATAATCTAGTTGGGTTTATCTATGCCCATTCTAGTACCTTAAGTTTGTTGAGAAATTTTACAAACAAGAGGGAATTGGTGAGACATGCTATTACTAGATTTGCCACTTCTTATCTAACCTTGGAAAGGCTCCACAAAGAGAAAGCCAATATTAGAAAGATGTTTACTTCTGATGAATGGACCTTGAACAAGCTATCTAAGGAGCCTAAGGGAAAAGAAGTTGCAAAGGTAGTGCTCATGCCTTCTTTTTGGAATAGTGTGGTTTACACTCTTAAAGTCATGGCTCCACTTGTGAAAGTGCTTCGTCTCGTGGATGGTGAAAGGAAACCAACCATGGGCTATATTTATGAAGCAATGGACAAGGCAAAAGAAATAATTATCAAGTCTTTCAACAACAATGAAAGCAAGTACAAAGATGTGTTTGCAATCATTAAGATGGAATTGTCAGCTTCATAGGCCATTGCATGCAGTTGCCCACTTTTTAAATCCAAAGTTCTTTTATGACAACACTGACTTAGAGTTTGATTTTGAGGTCACCAATGGTTTGTTTGAGTGCATTAAGAAGTTGATTCCACAATTTGATGTGCAACAGAAAATTCTAACCGAGTTGCATCTTTACAAGATTGGTGCTAAACACTTTGGTTCTGACTTTGCAATGGTTTAAAGGAAAACCCATTCTCCTAGTAAGAAACTTTTACCATATGACAAATACAAATACTATACTATTTTTTTATGTATTAGTGTTATAACTTATAATTCAGAATTCTAAGTTATGCTCTTGGTTGGTAATTGGTATTGCAGCATATTGGTGGCGAATGTTTGGGTCACAAACTCCAAATTTGCAGAAGCTAGCTATTAAATTTTGAGTTTGACTTGCAGTGCTTCAGGATGTGAAAGAAATTGGAGTGTGTTTGAGCAAGTAATTGTGACAAAACTCTAACTATACTTTTTAATTTTATTTAATTTTGATGATCAAGTTTTATTTGGAGTATATTTGAGATTGAAATCAACATTTATTTGTTATGTTGTAGATTCATTCCAAAAAAAGAAATAGGCTTGAGCACAAGAGGTTGCATGATTTGGTGTTTGTCAAATACAACCAACAATTAAGGCAAAGATATAATGCAAGAGATGAAATTAATCCAATTTCTCTTAATGATATTGATGTGTGCAATGAATGGCCTGTGGGAGAGATGGATCAAGATGATGATAATGATGTTGGAAATGATTTGGTATCAGGCTTCGAGGGTTGGAGAGTATAGGATGTATACTAGGCGGAAAAAGCAAAAAACAACAAGTGTTGTTGCTGCACAAACTTCTAAAAAACATGCAATGGTTGTTGGATCTTCATCAAGGAAGCAAAAAGAAGTCCAAGAAAATGATGAGGATCTAGATTTTGAGGAGAATATTAATCTTGAATCTGAAGAAGAAGAAATCATGGTCAATTTTGAGGCGTCTGATGGGGAAGAGGGAGAGGGAGATGCTCCATTACCATATGATAATAACGAAGATGATTATGTTGGGATTGGAGAAGATGATTAGAGTCTCAACCTTCACTTTGCACTTTGCATTATGGTTTTATCATTTTCTTATTTTCAACTCTTTAATGAGTTTATTTGGTGTTGGTACTTGATTATTGTATGAACTCATGAAACTTTTTTAGTTTATTTGAATGCAATCCTTTGTTTTTTTCAATTTCAATGAGTTTATATATATGTATATTTTTTTTTTGTCCGCCATGACATCCGCCATTTTTCGCTACGCCATCCGTCATATTTTTATGGCAAATTTTTGGCTTTCCGCCATGAACCGCCATCTGTTATTAACAACATTGTTTTATATTCTATTAGGCATTAATCCATTACTAGTTTTAGGTTTAAAATAGACCTTTTTAGGAGAGAATACACACTCTAGACTGAACTCTCTTGCTACAGCTTCGGATCAAAGATCATTTTCCTCTTGATTCTTTCGATTTGTCTTTCCTCATTTTCAATTTCTTTTAAGGTTTCTATCATGGCCATGTGTGACTTGAACCCTATTTTCTTGGATTAGGGCTTAGCCCTTAATTAGGAACTCATTTGGTTTGATATAAATTTTGTTTGTTTCTATTTTTTTTCCTTTCTCGATACTTGTTGATTTATTTATGTGAAACAATTTATCAATGTTTTTCATAATTTTAGATAATTTTGGAAAGAACTAAAAAGTGAACCTAATTTTTGGAAACCTATAAAGACTTAGGTTTTGAACCACAAAAGTAGGTTTGATCTTTCTAGGATTCAACAAAATAACATCAATCGTAAAGGGTCTAATTGAACATAGTTACTATGAAAGTATGGTAAATTCAATTAGACACCTCTTCGTATCTTGAAAGAGAACATGGATCATTTTAGGTTAATTCTCCTTCATAGAGAACAAAATAGAAAAATTGGTTAGTTAATTAAGAAAATTGGAACCCATTATGGGAAAACCCAAATCCTAGAAGTTTTTATAAATTGAGTTTCAACTATTTAATTGCTTTCTCTTTTTTCTAATTTAATTTCTGAACTTTGATTTTCTCCAACTCAATTCTCATTTTAATTTTCATTTATTTTGTTCAATTAGCAGTAATTACTTTGTCAAATCCATGGTACATGTGAAAAGAATGATTTTTTACTTGACGACACTATAAACTTATGTTTTTGTCTGTTAACAATGATGATGTAGGTGGTGATAGTGTCAATAGTAGTAATAATAGTGCTAATTGTGGTGTCAATGGTGATGGTTGCTGGGAAGGCAGTAATAATGATGATGATGATGGTGTTGGTGATTGTGGAAGACACATTAATAGAGACACAAGATCAAGAACTTAATTGGGCACATATTAGTATATATAAATTGAGCAGGATAATTTTTTCAGCCAACATAGTAAGGTGCAACAAATAATAACCAAGTGAAGATTTTATTCAAGATGAAACCCTTTTTCACTTTTTCTTTATGTTGTTCTTGGTGGCCTTTTCCAATATCCAAGTTTGCTTGAGAGACTGTGATAATCTTCAGGACACTTGTCCAGCCGTTCCACCCAATAAGCAGATCATATTCATCAATGGTCTACAATGCAAAAATCCAGTTAATGTAGCAGCTCAAGATTTCAGGACCACAAAACTAAGCAAAGCTGACCTTACAGACATTTTTGGTGCATCTTTGAAAATTGTGAGTGCTGCTGAGTTCAATGGCCTGAATACTCATGGCCTCTCCATTGGAAAAACTGACCTTGATGGGAAGGGCCTGGTGAACTTCCACTATCATCCTCGGGCCACTGAAATGATCTGTTACCAAAGGTGTGTTGTTGTCTGGTTTTGTTGACACCAAACCAGTATTTCCAGAAGTTTCTTAAAGTAGGTGATGTCTTTGTGTTCCATAAGGCTTTGTTCCACTTTTGTCTAAATACTGGTTTTGAAGAAGCCACTGTCTTCTCAGTGTACAACAGCCAAAATCTTGGCTTTGTGTCCCTTAGTCCTACAACTTTTGACCAACATTGGAGTCATTGGACAAGATCAAGAAAAGACTCGTCTCACTTTCTGCCTCTGAAGCTCAAACTCAAGCTGTCAACAGTTTCATCTCTCCAGAATTGGAAACCATGTACAGTTAGCCATCTCAAACTATTGTCTATTTAACTTCCTCAATGTTAGTTCAATTACACGTAACCTCGTGCATTAAATAAATGAAAATAGTTTTGAATTTTGTTTGGTTATGGATTACTACTAATTCATATCTATCACTATTTTAACCTTCTTTTTTGAAGTTATTGATGTTTTACAAATTCAGAGTCTAATTAATTATATTTTTTCAAATATACTACTGTTTAACAATTGCCACAATGATAATTTATTATAAGTTATGGGACATTAAATAATAATATTTTACTGTATATATAAGAATATTTTACATGCATTAAATGTTCTTTAATCTATGTACATATTAACCTTAAACATCAAATATCAAATATATATAAAACGGAAGTAGTATATACTATTAAGCTTTTTTTTAGAAGAGTATATACTATTAAGCTAATGAAAAAAGAAAACCAAAATGATTGTGGATGCCTAAAAATATCTTTAGGAATAATTTTCTCTTATCGTTAATACTTATACTACAGTTCAATAATAGAAAGGAAGCTAGTTGAATTTGCATGAATCCACTGGAGTTTATTAACGAACAAACATGAGGTAATTTACTAGATCCATATACAACTGAGAATCTCGAGTTCAAAGGATATCAGGAAGTAGAATGGAAGAAAAAAAAATGAAACATAATAAGAGATTATCCTTCTTTCGAGTTAGGTGTGAGAACTCCCCACTTTTGACTGTTCTTTTATTTTACATGTATAATGGGGTTTAGCCTCGTTTATACCCATTCACCCTTTTTGCTATCAAGTATCACCCAACCATGACTTTTTATTACAATAGTTATAATAACTTGTTACATGGAATTTAGTACATAGCTACCAAAACAGAGGAAAACTGATAGGAATAAGAATTCATCTTCCAAGTGGGATAGGCCTTTTGTGACATATCAATGAAGGCCTAAATAGTATGGGACCTAATAATATCTGTTAGGGGAGAGTCAGTTAGAGGAGGGAGAGAATGAGTGTTATGAGGTGTGAAGAGTTTCTATTTTATTAGGATTGGGAAATCATTTATAGAGGACATGTCAGAATTAGAAATTGAAATTGGAGTCAAGAAAGCCTTTCTCTGATTAGGGGGAGCATTGCTCTCATTCCTTTGCCTATTCTTCCTCTTTCTATGTTATTCCTTTGTTTTCTGCACGAACCTATGATACAAATTGTATCATTGGTGCTTTTGTTGAGAGTTTCTAATTCGTATGTATGCAAACCTGCATGACATCCCAAAACCTTGATAATGTTGAATCCAAAATTACTTCCATCGAAACCCTCCTCCATTCCCACGATATTCGATAAGGTGGCTCACGAAGGCAGAAACCTATTTCTTAGTCCGCAACACCCCACCAGAGTTGTAAATCCAGCTTGCTCATATCTCCATGAACGAGATGACATGGCATTGGTTCAAGGTTTTGAGTGACTCTGATCCTCACTTGACTTAGGCCACTTTCAAACGTGCACTGTTAGAACATTACGACTACAATCAATTGGGCAATCCGTTCTCTTTACCCAAGCTGCTTCACCAAAGAACCACCATTGATGAATATGTGGGAGCTTTTGAGATTGCGCAAGTATCCCCTCTGACCGAAGAGCACATAAGGCTCTTCCTTGGTGGTTTTCACATTTGAACCACCCAATTGCCATCGTCTAATCTTTATTACTCATTTGATTGAGCGCAAATTGGATCGAGTTACCACTCGTGGTGGTACTTCCAGTTGGCGACAACCCACACATGCAGCAACGTCGTTACACTCCATCCGGACCCACATAGCTGGGGTCTCCTTTTTCCTCTGTTAATGGCCCATTCTGCAAGTGGCTCTACAAGATCACAAAATAGAGGTCCCAGATCTGGAACCTATCACTCAAGCCCAACCCCTTCACGTTCAAGTACCTGTAACTTTTCCTATCCGAAGTTAATGAATAGCAGAAATAAGGATCTTTGTTTCAAGTGTAGGGGTAATGAATAGCAGAAATAAGGATCTTTGTTTCAAATGTGGGGGTAACTGGAGTCTGATTCATGTGTGTTCGGATTTCCATTTGCGCCTTCTGATTTAGGAAGGAAAAGACCCACCGGACAACGTCGTGCTTGTCTCAGAATCACCCACCAGCCCTAAATATCAACCAAAGTTTGATGCTAAAAACATGGCCTATCATGTTTTGGATTATTATGCCTTGGATTCAAGTGAGTTCATACAATCCAAAACCATCAAGTTGGAAGAGGAGTTGGCCAAATATCACATCCTCCTTCTTATTAATAATGGTGTGAGTCACAATTTTATTGCATGTTTGGAGGTCACACCAACAAAGGCATTTTCTGTTGGTTTTGGCAAATGATAATATGTGCTCGTCTCAGGGAGTTTGCAAAGAGTTGCATGTGAAGTGGCGTCGCTACACAATTATGATGAACGCATACATATTGAACTTGGGCGGAGTGGCTCGAGAAATTTGGACAAACAACCATGGATTGGCAAAAGAAGACCGTTAGCTTCAAGGATAATGGCCAAATGATCACGTTGAATGGTCATTACTTTAAATACATCCATTGTTCTTTGGCCTTGCAAGGCTTCCTACATGGGGTGGCCACAGAGGATGTTACACGTCATCAATTGCATTCCTGGGTCCTTTCCCCTGTTGAAGATTCTGAGTTGAAACAAGTTTTACAGTAACATGCCATTATTTTCGATGTCAAAGAGGGGTTGTCTCCACAGCGTGCTCATGACCATGCAATTACATTGTTTCCGGGTTCCAAACTAGTCAGCATTAGACCCTACAAATATGTCTATCATCACAAGGATGAGATTGAAAGACAAGTGGGAGAAATGATGTCTGAAGGAATAATTCGGCATTCGATGATCCCTTTCTTTAGTCCAGTGTCATTAGTTAAGAAGAAAGACAACTCATGGTGCATGTGTATGGACTTTTGGGTTTTGAACAAGGTTATCATTCTTGATAAATACCATATACCAACAATCAATGAGTTACTTGATGAGTTACATGGGTCTTAATTCTTCTCTAAGATTGAGCTCAAGATTGGTTTTCACCAAATTAGGATGAATGAGGAGGATATCCATAAGATCGAATTTTGGACCCATGAGGGTCACTATGAATACTTGGGCATGCCCTTTGGGCTGGTCAATGCCCTTTCAACATTTCAATCCACCATGATGACATTCTAGTTTATAATCCAAATTGGTCATATCATATTTCCCACCTCCATGAAGTGTTGATCCTTTTATCCTTCCATCAATTCATGGGGCATGTGTTCTTTTGGTTTGTCCTCTGTTGACTATTTTGCGGCATGTGATTTCAGGGAAGAGTGTGGAGATAGATCCCTCCAATGTTAAGGCTATGGTGGATTGGTCTACCTTGCTCAATGTGAATGATGTGTGTGACTTTTTGGGCCTCACAGGGTACTACCAACACTTCATTAAAGACTATGGCAAGTTAGTCCAACCTTTGACCGAACTCGCCAAGAAGGAAGGATTCTTTTGGGGACCAGCTCAAGTGAATGTGTTTGAATGCCTCAAGCAATCGTTATCCTCTTTTTCGATTTTGGTGCTGTCAAATTTTACTAAAGAATTCTTCATTAAGTGCAATGATATTGGTCATGTCTTAGAAGCAGTCTTGATGCAAGATAAGCAACCTATCGCTTATTTCAAAAAGGTTATTTCCCCCCGCACTATGTCAAAATTTGTGTACGAGAAGGAAATTATGGCTTTGGCATTATCTATTCATTATTGGCAACATTACCTTTTAGGGAGGAGCTTTAAGGTTTATACGGACCATCAGAGTCTGAAGCATCTCCTTCAACAGTGCATTACCACAACTGACCAGCAATGTTGGTTGGCTAAGCTCATAGGATACCAAATCAAGGTCATATACAAGCCCGATCCTGACAAGGTTGTTGATGCCTTATCCTACCAACATCCCACTCCTAAAATTAATGCCATCACTATCAGACCTTATTGGGTTGATTTCCCCAAAATTAGAGCTGAGGTTTAGAATGACCCTGAGATACTATGTTTGAGCCAAGCCTTGTAGTCTAATCCAGATTCAACTCCTCATAACATTCTTCGGGATGGTTTGATATTTTTCAAGGGTCGCCTAATGTTTCCTAACTCTTTTGCTTTGATCCCTTTCCTTTTGGCTGAGTATCACGATACTGTTACAGGGGGACATTTAGGTTTTACTAAAACATATAAGAGGTTAGCTTCTTATTTCTTTGGGAAGGGAATGAGGGCCTCAATCATGGCGTACATACGCCAATGTGATGTGTCAATACAATAAGTATCAAGCCACGGCCCCAACAGGCTTGCTCCAACCTATTCATATTCCAAAGATCATTTGGGATGATATCTCCCTTGATTTTATTACTGAGCCATACTCCATCATTTGGGAAAATCACCCTTTGAGATTGTTTATGGACGCTCTCCTCCCACTATACTTCATTTCCTGAATGGGGAAACTCGGGTAGTTATTGTAGCAACAATGCTCATGGACCGTGATGAGGCTCTTCGCCAACCCAAATTTCATTTGCACCGAGCTCAGCAGACAGTGAAGAAATATGTTGATGCTCATAGGAGGCATGTGACTTTTACTCTTGGAGACTGGCCCACATAGACAACAGTTTGTCGTTCGTAGGATCATTCCCAAGTTGTCCCCTCACTACTATGGACCCTTTCAAGTGTTGTCTCGTGTAGGAGAGGTGACCTATAAACTTCAGCTTTCGGACTCTGTTCGAATTCACCTAGTTTTTCATGTTTCACAGCTCAAATGATTAGTGAAGAGTGATTCTGCTACCGCTACTTTGCCTCGTAGGCTGGCTGTTGCTGAATATAAGCCTCCTAGTCCTGAAGCTAATTTGGCAACTCGGGTAAACAAGCACCAAGGCAACTTGGTGGAAGAATGGTTGATCCTGTGGAAGTCATAGCTTGAAGAGGAAGCCTCTTGGGAATGGTTCCACTTCGGTTGGTTTTGATGCCACTGTCTTTTCAACAAAACAATGTAATCATCAGATAAGACTCACCTAATTTTCTGCTTCTGCAGTTATTTTCCTTACCAGCTTAGTATATTCACTTTATACAATTCAAAGTGTTGTCTCTTAACCTTATAGTTTGGTCCAATTTTAATATTTAACTAGAAAAAGAAGAAAGGACTTAACAAATATATTTGTCCAAAATCACAAGATTATTCTTGGTCTTATTATTAAAGAGCAACCCTTGTCTTTTTTCCTTATTCTCTAATATTTGCACATTCACTTTAATAGCAACAATTGATTGTATCAGTGATGTTTTAGCTCATCCAGGCTACTCAAATTTCATAGCAAGAATTGATTGTATCAAAACAGATGTTTACAATGCAGTCAAATTGTTTCTTTTACAAGTAGAGCAAGGTATTCGCTCCTTGATGTATTCGATTCCACTACTTTTCTATGAAGATTGCCAACTAAATAACAAATAAAATAAGTTTCAATTCTCACTAATTAAAGTATATTAATACCTTGCAACTTATTCCAAATAATGTCAGTAAATAGTATATGTACATAACATATAAAT
This sequence comes from Glycine max, assembly GCF_000004515.6. Lineage (NCBI taxonomy): Eukaryota > Viridiplantae > Streptophyta > Magnoliopsida > Fabales > Fabaceae > Glycine > Glycine max. The sequence goes on from NC_038250.2 coordinate 8,387,565, forward strand.
CAAAGAACGAGAATATCAAAGCCAAAAACTAAAAGAAAAGACATGATCCATGGAATGATCTATCCTCTGCAATGAACTGAGTACTTGAAAGGACTTCAAATTCTAAAGATGGTACAATGTAAAAAAAAAATTTAAAAAAATGATTACGCTAGCATGACTATTGACTATGAAAGTGAGGAGAAATTGATAAAAATTGAAAAGTTCAGGAATTGCTTCCACTTTCTAAGAAAAATTGACAACTAACCCTTCCCAGGTGATCACCTAAAAGTATTGCCAGGTATAAAGGCTGAACAAAACATACGCACAAGAAGTTCTTTGCTTCCTCCATTTGATCTCCAACTACCAACCATGCTCTCATATAATTACAGCAATAACTGTTCTCTGATCAGCGTAAGAGCATATGCTGATCTTTTAGTAGATGCTGCAACCTCAAAGACAAGAGGCAACAGGACTAGAGTGCCACATATTCAAAAAGTTGAAGAATATTTTGAAATGAATTCCAGTTTGCATTGACCAAACATTCTAGATCAAACATGATGACTACTGGTACCAGCCAAATTGGTCATCTTAATCGTGATAATCTTTTCCGTTTCCGATTCTTCTTATTATACACAACCACACTTTTTGTGTTACTGCTACCATGAGGAAGAGCCAAACTTGATGATGGTTTGCCAATGTAGGTTCTGCCTTTCTTAGAAACCCATTTCAGTGGCATATTGTTAACTACAGTGCCAATATCAGTAGAATTATTCAGTTCAACTTGTTTTTGAATTTGATCTAGCATCTGATGGGTCCAAGCCAATGACAGATCCAACGCAAAAGAATCATCCACTGGCTTTTTCCATAGATCCATCAAAACCTCTTCAAAAGACCAGAAAGACATGGATGGTTGATAACCTTTAAGATTTTCACAAATCATGTTTACTTTGACAACATGCTTGCAAAGGTTACCTTGCATTGACCAAGAACAATCACAGAATGCAAATTCAGATCCTGGATTCCACACTATATGTGTTAAGCTACTGTCTTTCTGGCTCACAACCTTGGCAAAGAGGTGGTCTTTATCATCCAAGGAAACAGCATAGTCCGGAATTTGAAGTGCCCGATGCCATGATGTAGAAGCAATATATTTTTCCTTCACATTCTGGAAAGAATCACTTTCATCAGCATACCGGTCAAGCCAGTAGCTTGAATGCAACTCAGTTGTTAACTTGTGGACTAACCAATCTACTCTTTGCAATGCTCCAAGATGTGAATCATCAAAAAGTTTGGCTTTCAGCTTAACATGATAGGCTTCTAATGCTCCAGAAGCTTCCAGGCTTGCTAATGGAAAATTTCTCATCGTTGAAAGCCACATTTCTGCAGAACAGAAGGAAGGGCAAGGAGAAAGTGAGTAAATATATCAAATCAATGACAAACTGACTAACCCATAACTTCGGAAGTAAAATGGTAAGGAACATTTCATTCGTAATATTGGGCTTGCATGCATGCATGTGAATATGCCTTCAGTCAAACCAGACATTTTATGTGCATGCAAGAGAGAAAAGGAGAAAGATCTAACCAAGCTTGGGCAACCACATGACTTTGAAATATTCCATGAAAGCAGTTTGGTCAACAAAATCCAGCAAGAATTGTTCCAAGGCAAGCGATGCATTAATACCTCCCCAAATGTTGTACACTATTCTCCCAAGACGCTTAAAAATCTCCCGCTGAATCTCAATGTTACTACATTTCTTAACAATATTCCTAAGCCATGATCTACGAACACGCCATAGTGAAAATAGGACAGGACAGCAAAATATATCTCTGTAAAAATAATTAATAGAAGTAAGAAAATTAAACAGCAGCACTATAAAAATTTTAACCAAACTCATTTCAAAAGCAATAAATCTTACCTCAAAAGATCAATTTCAGCTGCAGCGTCATCAATTAAAAATCCACTGACTTTCCATCCAGGCTCAACACTACGAGCTCGATCAATTAAAGCTTTCAACCACTTAGACACATCGGGCTTTGTAAAGCTACGTGTAATGACCCATGCGACAGGAAGTGCATGTTGTCTTGAATCAAAAACAAGTAGTGTGAACAAGGGATACTGCCAATATGAAAAGATAACTAAGTTAGGATGATTGAAAATATATTGCAATACGAACAAGATAAATGTATTTCTTTTAGATCTACCATAACTTAAAAGTGATGATTGAAAATCAAATATTACTTTAAGTCTCTTCACACCAAACGTAGAGTCTGCTGCAACAACACTTCGATGACCAAAACGAATCATTTGTTGCAGCTGCCATTCTGTTTGGATCCCCAAGATGAAAGGGTCAGACTCTGAAGTATCCTGGTGAAAAAATACAGACTTTCTATTGCGTTCAATCCACATGCGGATGCTAGCTTGATCATCTAGATCCAACTCATGGGTAGACCTTTTGATAATCATCCCTAGCTTGTGGACATACTGAGAAGCAAGGCTACTGACTTTTGCATCTGAACCACAATATCGCTGAATTCCTTCTATGTGTTTCTCCAAGATATTCTCTTCTGGGATGCCCAAATATATCATGGACATAGTTTGCTGCTGAATTTCATTGCAAATATACGGAATTTTTTTGGCGCCTGGGCCAATGGCATCTCTATCAAGTGGTCCGTGGCAGATAAAACCAGACTTGTTAATATGACGCCTCTCATTGTATACAATAAGTGCCAGTGATGGCTGAGCATAAAGACGTTTGACAACAAAATGACAAGTACAACCTCGCATTGATTGAGGTCTAGCAGCACGATTTCGAGTATTAAGTCGATACCTTCGACTAGGTAATATACCGCCTCCCTCCCCATAATTTTCAGGGCCAAACGAGCACCAGTACCTTCATAGAGAACAAAGTTCAACTACACAACATAAGTATCAGAAACCTAATTGTGCAGATCACCACTTAAGTTTTAAATCATTCATTTGCTAGTCTGCTGTTGGTTTCAAACTTCAGATAGCAACAAGGAAATGATTTGAACTTATGAACAAGTTTAAGATAAAGGAACTTAACAAGGACCAAATTTTCAACAAGAGAAATATGATTTCACACTGCCAAGTTCCAATGTTCTATAAAAACATAAACTAGAAACACACCAAGCAAGAAAATGCTAAACATATACTACAAAAGCCAAACAATCTTCTGATTACATTACAATAACAAAAAGAGGAATAAAATGTCTATAAGCATGATAATAATCATTTTGAATGACAAAATAGACATGGCAGAAACTTACAGCCTGTACTCCAGATACTCATCGTCCTTGTACTCCTTCAAGCTTCCAATAGTCCGTTTCCTTCCTCTCTCGATATGAAACCGAGTCGGGCACTCCACATTAGTACATTCACCAATTATAAAAGCATCAACTCTGTCATAGGGAATGAGGGCAACCTCATCATGGTGCTCAGCATTACCAAACTTGGTCCAAGTCAGGTCAGCAGCACAAAACTCCTCCTCAGGTGGGTCTTGCAAAGGAATCTTCCCCACGGATTCAACTATAGCCATATCCAAAATGGCACAAAAACCAAAAAACACAAAAACCTTCCTTGCTATATATACAGAACAATCTAGAAGACTCTCCAGAAACAATCACATGTTCAAAACAGTAAAACTGTTGAAGCACAGAACAGAACACCCTGAAACAACAATACCCTTTTGAGATAAACAGTTAAAGACTTGATTTTGATAAGTATTTTGAGCTATGAGCAATAACAGCTACACAATTCAATCAAAAGAAAGAGTAAAAGCTAAAAAAAACAAAGGTTAGGGCAAGTTGTGTAGTGAGAATTGAAGGGAATACCTACCTTTTTGGTTAAATATTCAGAAGAAGAAGAACATGATTGTGTGTGTTGCAGTGGAAGAGAATAGTGGTGCAATGTGAAAGAGGAATTTGGAGAAGTAAAGGGTGGTTTTGGGATGAAATAGGTTAGGTGAGAAGTGATGAATGACTTGGAGAGGGGATACAACAAAATAACACCACATCGAGTATTTTTATTTTCCCCAATGGCTTTTGGTTATTTACTTTTGTTGAAAAAACAAAAGAAAATAAAAGTTCTCAATTCAATCCACATCGCGACTTATTTATATCATATCACCCTTTTACGTTAGGTCTTTTTTATTTAGGTTAAAATATGTTTTTCGTCTCTTAAAATTACTGAAGTTTGCCCTATTCGCACCACATCGTGAACTAACTAATGCTGACCATGTCACCATTTATTAACAGTTCCCATCAACCTATGTATGTGTTGGATTTGCAATCCATTGTTGGTGTTACAGTAGATTCTGTATGTGAGAGGAATGCTATCTTATATTATGTTTAGCTTTGGGATTCATGTATCTAAAATGTTATTCTTGTCTTACATACAAACAGTTTTTTGTCATTTGCATACTTTATTTTTCTGTTGTTGCTAATAATATGTTACTGGCTTATTGTGATATGACCATGTGTGTCAAGAATGATATGCTTTATCAATTCAAGATACATTACATACCTTTTCTCTAGGTTGTGGAATTTAGAGATAGACAGAATACCAGTGATGAATAATGGATTAGCAGTCGTTTCAGTACACTATTTAGCGTCCAACCTAGGAAAAGGAATTTGTGTGTAAATCAAGTAGGACAGACAGCTCATATCCAACCATTTAACAGAAACACAGACCAAAAATATTGGACCATATAGCCAGATATCCACAATCATACAATATTATTTTCCAGTTTGAAAATCATATCAGCAACCGTTAAATATTTGAGCTCCTGTCCCTTTCTCCTAGAGAGTCCTAGTCAAGCTAAACAAAATTTTCTCCTCAAGTTGTACCCACAAATTAATAATAGAGCATCACTATTTTAGCCTCATGCGCAATAACCTGAAATAAGTGTCATACCATCCTGCTATTCAGCTAAATGTTCACAAAATTTTGACCCCCAACCTCAACGGTGAATCCTATGTATGAACCAAGAATCTAGCTAGAAAGCATATAAACACAAAATTTTCCCAACTAACTAAGAAAAAAGGCAGACACTAATGCAACAGTGCCACAAATAAAATGAAAAGGGAAATTATGAAAGTCAGCAGAGAGCAAGTTATGAATAACAATTATGAATAACAAACAGCTCATATCTAGGGCATTTAGATAATGGTCAGCTGATTCATGGTCTTGTACTTAAGTCTGGTCTGGATCTTGTTGTTGCTTGACAGACTTCACTGCTTACCATGTATTCAACATGCAACATCATCGACGACTCTATAGGGTTTACGGTTTGAGAGTTTCATTCATTGTCCTTTATTTCTTTTGAATTTTGTGTCAGGTGCAGTGCAATTGGCTGATGAGTAAAAGTTTGACTGGGGCTTTAATTTTTCTTAATTTTAAGTTGCGGGACCAGGTTGTGCTAGCTTGCACTCACCACATGAACATAACCTTAACTGAGTCAGAGACGGATTTACTGCAGTCCGCAAAACTTATATTAATAAACTTGACCACAATTTTTAAATTTGAAAATAAGCTAAAGAAATTAGTCTTAAGTCATAAAAAAGTCAATTAGCTAAACGAAACTTCTTATCTGTTTCATTTTCTTATTGCAGTCTTTTCCACAAATATTGCTATCAAATGGGCCCATTATTTAATATTTAATCCAAAGTTAAATGCACGGATCGAGACACTATTATCTATGAAACCTCACAAACTCCACACAGCTAAATGATTAACCAGTTAGTAATCCATGATAGCAGCTACAAGTTCCAAGTAAAAAAGAAAGGATTTGGATCTCTCAATATTGAGTAACAGGATATGGATATAGTCACCTTATAGCTAGAGAGAAAGATATAATAAGTAACATGACTCACTATGATTGGTTCTAGGACCCTCTAATCATATGTAATAAAAGTTATAGTCTTCAATCAACAGCGTCATCATATCATGCTGTTTACTAATAAGAGAGAAATCAAATTCAAAAAAGAATTAGAAGTAGACTTCAGATTATTTATCAGCCAATAATCAGATTCTAACAAATATTGGGATTCTGATGGTTCAAGAAAAAATGTTTTTGGTAAGTAACAAAGTATTTGGCTTTATGTTGAATTTGGATTCGTGTGGTCCTTGCAAGACTACAATTATGATTTGTATGTTGCGGAAAGGAGTGAAGAAATGTCCCAAACAAATTAAATGCTAGCATATCAATGAAATTGTAGCAGACTGGACAAGTAACTACTTGTTTTTAATTAAGAACATGCTGAAGTTGTAAGAGTTATTTGGTGTTGAAAGTTCAGTAGCTACATGGAAACAGGAGTATAAATTGAACATATTTACTTCACGTTGGATTGGATTGGATTGAACGCTTATTCTTAAGTTCAAGGTTACAGTTATTAGTTAGGGAGCACCTTTTTCTACTTGTGTTCTTATTTCTAGCCTTTTGCTTTTGTACTGTTGGATAGTTTATATCCTTTAACATAAGCACTCCGTTTTTGGCCTCATGAACCTCCTTCAACACCTGAGCTGAGTCTGTGCACCCAAACATTGGTAGCTTCCATCATAGTATCCAGGTGATCGGTGGTTCTCACGGTACACAAAACCTTTCGGCACTCTCACACACCAAATGAAACCATCAAAATTCAAAACCAATGTAGAGTTGCATTGAAACTAATTAATTCACCTCCAACTCGAATTCCAAGCAAGGAATCCATCCATCTTCCTTTAACAATTGCTCTCGTGTAAGTGGTGGCAGATAGGATGGAGTCTCAAACTTCTTCTTGCCAATCCGAGGCCATACCTAGTAATAAGGGGTTATAGTTAGTTAATAAACTTTTATTTGCATTGTGTGTTGATGCATTGTACTCTTCCAGTGTTGCTTGCGATAGAGGTAATGTCATACTTAGTTTTTCTAACTGGGAAGCCAGCCATAGACTTGAGGCCAGAAAATGGAGCCACCATGCTGCCCCGGTTAACGGTGGTAACAGCTGGGGAGGACATCATAGAGGAAGCCATTTCTTTTTCCCTTATCAGCTTCTACTCATACTCTGAAAATGGAGCCACCATGCTGTTTGTTTGTTTGAGATGCAAACCTTCTACTACAAAACTTGCTGTATATAGAGACCAAATGACCTCAAAAAACTGAGGGGATTGACTGGTGCCTAATCTCAACTGTTGGATTGTGAAAATGATTGCATTGAAGCATATTAGCCACACCAGAATGGAAAATTTTGAATGCTGGCCTCATGGAATTTTGTGATCATACCTTCTTCACAAATACTCCATCTATCATATAAGGCATGGGTTAAGCTAAATGACATTTCAGGGTAGGAAAAATTCAATGGAAAGAACCTTCTCAAGTCTCAACTGACAGTCTCTTGCCCTTTTTGTTGGGCAGTATAATGTCCTCTAATTAGTCAACTCAATTTAATAAGTTTCGAAACAAGTCATATAAATTGTCTCACATTGTGAGAACTCATAACATGTGTTCTATGGTATTCCCTTCTTTATGTCTATCATTATTGTTCCTTTTCTTTTAGCCTTTTGTAATAGGGAAGTGTGTGAAACTGTAATATCTCTACGCAATGTTTATTGGAATAAATATGGGAAGAACCTTGGAGGATTTATGGAAGGATGGTGGTGAAACATCTTCTATTGAGGAATGGTCGATGTCACAAATGGTAAGGAAGCCTATAAGGTGATGGAAAAGGCACAAGCTGAGGTGAGAAAGGAGTTTGATAACAAAGGATATGTGGATGAGGCAGATTTGCACCAATTAATATACTTAAAGTGCACAATCAGAGATGCCATGAGGTTACATTCACCTGTGCCATTTTTTAATTCCTAGAGTAAATACAGAAATACCATCATAATTTACAACATTGTCTTGTCAATATTTTTATTAAATATTGAATGTTAAGTTAATAAATACACTAAAGAGTTTAATAAGGAAAATAATTCACAGGTATCTCAAAGTGGTAAGTCATTCCCTATAGTCTTCTGCTTATACAATGTCATTTATCTTAGGTTCTTTGGCTGCTTCTTCATCATGATGTGCCTTTAAGTTGACTCACTATTTTATTGATGTTGGTGTAAACACAGGTGAACCAACTCCAACATATAAAGAAGGGAAAGGGGGGAATTCTAAGAGGAGGTAGAAGTCGACACTATATTGAAACTCAATTTTAGAAACTTGAATACAACCAAACAGACATTTAGGGCTGGGTATGAAAATACAAGCAAACATTAACCAACTTCAGTACTAACAGCAAACAACCAATACACGTTCGAGCATCGTCTTAAAAATACCACACACCATCAAGCTCAGTACAAGGTTAAAGCGAAAATTATAAAGAGGTACCACAAACCTTCCACAGCGGGGAAGGCCACGGCGGGGCGCGCGCGGCACGGGCTTCTCGTTTAGGGTTTAGCTGACTTCGGCGGGGCGGCACTGCCAAAGGGGTCAATGAACGGCGGGACGTACGGCACAGGAGACGATCTCAGCTTCGCTTCAGGGGCCACAGGAAATATTTTTGGCCAAAAACAAAAAATATATATTATACGTACAAATTTTTATTTTTTATTTTTTTTCTAAATTAACAAAGACGGTTTTGCTAATGACACCCGTTGTAGAATGAAGGATTAAAATTACGAAAATGTCATCGCGCCTTACATTGACTGGTGTCATATACCATTGTAGTTATATAACCAAAACATATTCTAAGACATTCTAAAAAACCGCCTTAAAATATGTGTCGTAAAAAAATAATTTTTTAATAATAATATATGACATCCAAATTAGCCTATTATCAAATATCAAATATAAAGAATATAACTTAAGATATCAATATAATCATGTGTAAAATAATGATATATTGACTTATAAGATAAAAAACCCGCATCAATGTTGTTATCAACTTCAGTTCATATGTCCTTTTTTTGCTTCAAGCTTTACGAAATCAACGTCAATTTGAAATTTTCCAATAAAATTAAAGTATATAAATAATTGAAATTAAATTATTTTACAAAAGCTGAAAATATTATGTTTGAAATAAATTAATAATAATAAAAACACACAAAGCCTCTATAGAATGAATAGTTTTGAATCGAGCTATCAAATCTTTATCATCGAACACTTTGACTATTTTAGTGTTCCAATTTTTTTCAGTGTTGATTTCCACTTTGTAGAGAAATTCTTTTTCTAACATTGAATCAAACTATGATGGATAAATATGTGGCTCATCTGCCTAACAATAAAAAAAAATATAATTATATATGTCATTCTTAAATTCATATTTATTATTAGTATTGAAACCTTAGAAATATAATTATATACCTGATGCATAGCGTGTAGTGTTTCAGCTGCAGTCCCTCTAAAAATTACATTTGCTAGTTTGTCAAAAATAACCAAATTTGTTGATGTTATTTTATCAATGACATTAACATGTACCATGAACCTATGTGACGAAAAAATGAAATTAGAATTAGAATATTATTAAATAATTTATACAATTTAATACTAAGTTAGTGCAGCTCGGATGCCCGAACAATTTTCACAATGACATTTGTTTCGATTAATTCCACTTTGTTTGAAACACTTGTGGTATGAGTTGTAGTACCAATCTTTAAAAGTGTCAATTCTATAAATCTTAGTCAGCACAGTACAGATACATCATACATTTCTACAAAATTGAAAACAATAAAAATAAAGTTTATAATTTATCTTAAAAGGATAAGTCCATAATTGTTAAAGAAATTTTTATATAAATATTAGACCTCTATATTCTCAATAATGTCGAATACTGTCATCAGCCGAGTTTGTAAAATTTCATTAGTCAAAGACATGAAAGATTAATCGGACATTTGAGCTATCACTTGAGACGCAGAGATATCTCTATTTTTTCCACCTTATAATAGCATAAATCAGATGTGAATAAAACCTTTTTAATTTAACATAATAATAAATACAAATTTGACTATATTTATATATCTTTTTTTTGTATTCGACAATTTCTTTACATCAATATTTATAGTTAACCT
>NC_038250.2:8397697-8455036 GCF_000004515.6 Glycine max
ATATTATCTGTCATCTTTTTCTCAACTGGTGTTACACCAATCTTCTATCCTATAATGTCATTCTATATTCTATCTTTTTTTTTATGATCATACATCCATCTTCACATTCTCATTTATGTTACTCTTGTTTTTCTCTCATGTTTCCCCTTTAAAGCCAAACATTCGCTACCATATATTATAATTGGACATATAGTTGTACCATAAAATTTGCATTTGAGTTTGATAGGTACTTTGCTATCACAAAGATTCCCAATACTTTTTTCCATTTAAGTCATCTTGCTTATACTCTATGTGTGATATCCTCATTAATTTCATTATCATCTTATATGATTGATGAAATACTTAAACTTAGAAACATGTCATGTGGTATGATATCTTCTTCCATCTTTCCAACACTTTAATATTCCTACTTGGGTTACAAACATGAGTTATCATAAATGGTTCAAGTGATAATAGACTCAAATTTCTTAAACATTCACTGAGAAATCAAATATTCTAATTATAGTGGTTACAAAAATTATTCTCTTAAGCAAGTATTTAGAGATTCAAATTCTAACTCTTATATGAGATCAGAGTAGATGTATGAAGACTTAGATTTGATTCTTATTATGATTATTGTACACAAAAGAAAAAAAATGTTTAATAAAAAGATGTTGTAAGAATCTTGAATTATTCTTTATGAAAAATGGTAAAGAATAAGAGACAACTTTAAGATATAATGTTGTAAGAATTTAGAATTATTCTTTATGAAAAATGGTAAAGAATAAGACACAACTTTAATATATGATTTTTTCCTTCTTCTTGAGAGAGGTTCCAAGAAATTTATTTATTATAATTATTTTTTATTGTCTCATTGAATAATAACAGATAGTTTATGAAGGTTTTTATATAAAAAATGAAGTCGATAACTAATTTAGTGTTTAAAATTATGACTTGTTGTTATTATTTTAGTTCCTAGCATAACGAAGTTAAAAAAAAAAAAGTTTCCAAAACTGTAATCTTTCACTCTAATGTAAACTTATATTATATGTAACTTATAATTAAAATGTGATAATATTAAGATATGTTCAGAAATTTAAAATGATAATAATTAATTAAATCTAGAAACTTAAAATGAAACAAATTATAATTTCATATACTTTATTTTTGAATTTTTTTTAAATCTAAATACTAAAATAATAATAAATCATAATGCAGAAATTAAATTAGCCATTTGTTATATAAAAATAAAAAGAAAAATAGTTTTAAAAATCAAATCAAAACTAATTAATTTATTAATTTTGACATAAATTTCAGTAAACAATATAAAAATGGTGTTGAATAAAATATGCTATAAACGAGTGCAACTAACAAACATTACATAAGTGAAAAGATATGAATGGCCACAAATGATTGCTATTTCTGAACAGTCGTTGGTTTGATACTTTGCTGAGCTGCACAGGAGAGGAAGCATCGAAGCTATGAGGTTTGGTTTGGTTCCTTAATTAATAAATAATAGCAGCCTTTTCAGTTTAAATTTTAAAGCAAACCCTATGATGATTGCATCTTCTCCAACCAACCAACCCTTCTTCGCATGCTTCCTTTTCCATCTTTTTCCAATTCATGCATAATCACCTATAAAGGATACAACTTTAGTGTGTAATTTGAGTTATATGTTCTCATTAGATTCTCTAATTGACTGTTAATTAGTATTATATTAAAGGACCAATTGAGTGAGTGAGTGAGTGAGGTATGGCATATTAAAGGGTTATATGCACGAGAAGTCTTGTCTAATGGAAAAGTAGTGAGTGAGTGAGTGAAGTATGGCATTTCACAACTTTATGTAAAGAAAAGAAAAAGCTTCTTTAGAAGTAGAAATGAGAAATCTTGTTGCTGCTTGTCCTGCCATGAAAAGACTAGGAAATAGGAAAAATAATACGGACATGTCACTAATATATCAAGAGAAACTCTCATCCTGTATTTTTCTGAGGTTGTGAATTACAATGAACCAATTTAGTTATTATTTTGTATGTAGAATAATCACACTGATATTCGAATTTATAATCTTGTATATATTATTTCATTCTTCTTCCACTAAGTTGACCTTAGTGGTTTTATATCAATCTATAGTTTTATTAAGAGATTTTTTAAATTATAAATACTTGTTTTTTTAGCAAGAAGACCTAATAAGTTATATTTTAAGTGTATTTTAAAAAAAAGACGTTCTAATTATTAAAGTACTATGTTTAAAAAAATAAGTAAATGTATTTTATTAAATTCATTGGTTACAATTTATTATAATGTACTCATTTGAAATCGTTTATTAAATGCCCAGTAAAAAAATTATTTATTAAATCATTTTCACATCATTTTTTACTTACCTTAAAGACAATAAGTCTTTACAAAAGTAAAATAATAAAAATATAAAACTAATATAAGAATTTAGTCAAAAGTTTAATCAACTGGTGTGTTAAATTATGTGATAGAATCTTAATTATTATGCATGAACAAATTTTAGATAAATCAAATAATTGTAAACATGTCATCGTATAGTTAACATGTATTTTAAAATGAAATTTATTGAGCAAGTTTAGCTATTTTCAATTTGAATTAAATTTTATAGATTTTAATTTACTGAATAAAATTTTATAGATGTAATATACTTAAAAATAAAAAAAAAATATTCAATAATATTTTGCATTGAAAATAATAATTTCTATAATTAATTATATAATAAACGTCATTTTTTTAAGTGATCATTTCATTTTAGTAAACTTTTAATCATAGTTAATTATCATATATAGTTGTATTGTCTAATTTATTTATTTCACTCATACAAAAATAGATAAATACACACACCCTAAGATCCAGGTCGTCACATTCGATTTTGATGATTGTAAAGAAACAATACACTTCTAATACGTATCCAATATGGATAAGTTTTGCCCTTGAACATATGAATGTTTCAAAGAGTATATATATATATATCTTGGAAAAGTAAAGTTTCCCCAACAAAGTGATTTCATTATGTTGAGAGAATAGGGTGGCCAATAATTAGTATTTAGGAATTGTACAAGTAATTAACAAGAGCAGATCTCAAAAATAGATATTTTCTCTTAAATTAGGCATAAACCCATCATTGCTAATTAGGCAGGACCACACTTTGTGGACCATTGAAGATTAGTGGCACCCGAAGCTGAATGCCTACGCACGCGCGATCCCTTCTTTTATCTCCCCAATCCATTAGTCAATTATAATACTCACATCTTCGACTTCATGCAACTATCAAGACTCAGATCGCTTCAATGATCAATCAAACTTAAAATAAATTTTAAGAAAAATATTTTATTTTAAATAAGATAATTCTATAATAGGTATTTTGTCCATATAAGTGTATTTTTTTTAATATGTGAGATTTTTTTGTTTTCTAAAAACTAACAGTAAATATTTATTTTTTTGGTGACTTAAAATTTATTCTTAAGTCGATCCTATTAAGATTGTGTTTGGGTTACAATTTAAAAAATAAAGTTTAATTGAGTTTAATTTTATAAATTTAATTTAATTAAAAGTAAATTTAATATAATTTATATTTAAATTTTTTGACGTTCAACAAAAAAGTAAGAGATGAGTAGCTCTCGAGTAAATCCTAATTTAAGTAAAAGTCATGTTGAACTCAACCAGAAAAATAAATAGGTACAACTTTTCAATAGAGTGAACTTTAGTTTCATTCTAGATAGCTTCCTTGTCAACTCTTGCTAATAAGCCATTTGGCCCACAATGTTGGGCCAAAGTATTAAATAAAAATATTTTTAACATAAGAGTTTTAAGTAAAAAAAAAGTATTTAGGGTTCGAAGTTGTAGATATCAATAAATTTTTTAAAGAGTTGATTTAATATAATAACATATAATTAAATAATACTATAAAATATGATTGAAAGTTAAGTGTATAGTTTAAATTATATTTACTATCAATACCACTCATATTTTTTTTAAAAGAAAAAACTCGTATTTTTTTTTCTTCTTCTCTGTCTGTTTGACGTCTCTAATTTCTATGGCATGCAGTCGTTTTCCACGTAACTAAATATCTACCCTTGAAAAGGAGATTATTGAATGAACGGTCGTAATAAAATGGCCCCCATATTTAATTTTGGTAAGTTTAACTAAGATCATAAATTATGAATTTTGTACGTACTGTTGTTCAGTCTCACCGGTAGCATAATTTTTTTGTTAAATATATTATATATTAAAGAGTAAAATTCCTACTTATTTGATTAAAGTATTCATAATTTAGTTCGAGCACTCACTAAGTTTTTCATTTTGGATAACTAATTTATACTTTTGTTTAACATATATAAAGTACACCCTATACTTTAGGATTTGGACTTTCTTCCAATTATAGTGATAGATTATAAGAAACCAATTGCTGGCCTTCTTGGTTAAAATAAAATTAATAGTAAGAACATTGGAGTTGCATCATTAAGGTGAAGAAAACTCTGATGTAACTAAAAACATAATAATTATAAAAAGTTAGTATAACCTAAGGTGCAAGAGTTGTATCAAATATATTTTTATAATTAATGTACTGAGAAGTGAAAATATCGATCAATCTCTTATTGGTTCAATTAGATGGCGTACGTACGTACATTTTAATATGCATGTGCCATATTTCAAGTAGGTCCATGAGTGGTGGAGGGAATGGGATTACCCATTCTTGCCATGGTCACCCCAACATTTATTTATATTTTTTTACACTACTATATAAAATATTTTTGTGGCAACCCTCTCCTTCACACCTTTAAAATTCAAGTAATATACTCTTCATGGTCTTGTTATTTGTTATTATGTACGTTGAGTTGTTTGTTGCTTTATAAATGATCATGATCTATATATATGAGTTTATTTCATAAAATCTTTTGGCTTATGTAAAACCATAAATAAATTTGATCAAATGGGTATTATGCTATTATTGATTTTTCATCGTGTGATGTATTATGATTGGGGGATAATTTATAAAGTAATGTTATGAATAAATAATGTATATTTCACTACTATTCAATAAAAATTATTATATATGATAAACTTTTATAAAAATTATACCAATAATAACTTTTAATTAGTTAACCATATAATACTTTTTACAGTAACATTATATAAAAATCAAATTATATTTTATTTGTATGACACTCCCATCTCATCACATTATTTTTTATAATTATTTTCTTTAATTATATCTTTCTATCTCTTCATTTATCTTATTTCACGTTTTCTTTTCTTTTCCTCTTCCTATCTCTCTTTGTTACGAGAATTATGAGAAAATTTTGTAAAATTTGCATGAAAAATTAGAATCATGCAAATTCTACAAAATTTTCCTCTCTACTCATGTTCTTATTCAAATTTTTGCATACATTTATATATGTGGTACTTAAAATTTTTCTTTACTTACTTTACCAAACAAAAAATCCTTTAATTACAAGTCTTGTTTTTTAGTTTGCACCTTAAATCATAATTCTGACTACATGTCCATTGATCACACTCCTTAGATCGGAACCAGTTTCCTATCAATCAATCCTATATTTCTATAGCCAAAAAAACAATTATAAAGATGAAAAAAAATGACCCACGGTCTCAGAAATTATGTTATATTATAGGGTTTTATTAACCAATATTCTTAGAATATTATTTAATTTTTAAAAAAATATCTATTATAAAAATTATAGAAAAATATTATAAATAATATAATTTTTTGGTCTTTTTAATAAAATATTTCTACATGTTCTTTAGTGACCTAATGCCACTCGTTAGTATTTTTCTATATTATATTATTGTACTTTTTTTTAAGGTATAGGCAATTATATCATTTTATCTGACACTATGCGGCGTCTCATTCTTGATCTGATCACGACGGTCGAGAAAATAAGCCGTTGGTTTCGGAATTATATTTAATTATTATTATTATTATTATTATGAAGGAGTTTCCAGCAAGATCACAACGATGCCAACAGTTGACTAGATAATTTTGGTTTGACTGGATTGGTGTGGAAGGACACAAAGGCTTCACAGGCTCCAGCTGGAAAACGTAGCAGCAGGACAACAAGGTAAAATTCATGATTAGATTCCATTATTCCCTATGTTCCTCACCCCTCCAAAGTTATAAAAAAAATAAAAATACAAATAATAATTAAAATAAACAAAAGCTTTCTGCTTCAGGTTTTTTTCGTATTACATTATTGTTTAAACAAATGGTCTTTCTTAAAGTAGACACATGAGATATCATAGCCTGCCCTGCCTCCACACCCTACTCTCTCATTCACTTGAATCAGGTCCCTAAACGTGTCCCCCCATGTGGTCCACCCGCACATAGGTTGAATGGTTTGTTTAGAAGGAGGATTTGGTGGGGTCCACACTTGGGAAAACCATGATGAAACAGTGGCTCAGGTTGATGGAGGATGATGGAGGTTAGGTGCATATAATTGAGGATTCTAAAAAGAAATGAAAGAGGTTAGTTGGCACTGAGTAAAATGAGTGTGTAACAGCAAAGAGAGAGAGAAGGATACATACGATATATAATGTATATGTTACACAGAACAGTTGGCAAATGTGTCAGTAAAAAAAAGAGAAATGAATAAAAATACCAAAGAAGTATGTTTGTTAATGAATACATAGGGGGCAAGCTTGGCCTTCAAGAGAAGAACCTCTCCAACTCTATCTATTTAGTATCTACACTTTGTAAACAAATCTCACACGCCCTCAAGAAAAGGAGAATTGTACTTAAAATATTAATCGATTAGCATGAATGCAGTAATCAAGTAGTACAAAGTTATTTGAGTTTAATCGGTAATATAAAGTTTTAAGTATGTATCTGGATACATTTTATTGTATATGGCAATCTTATTCAATTTAAATAAGATTATTTTTCTTAAAAGATAAATATAATATTATAAAAAAAACTTAATTAATAATAATCAAATATGTCAATCGGTTACTATAAAATTATTTTAGTTCAATCAATAATCTTAAACTTTAAATATTTTATTTTTTTAATTAAAATATTTAGGTAAATTGAATTTTAAGACTCAATAGCATAGTTATTAAATTCTCAAATTAACAAGTTCATTTAGCTGATCTGACTTAACTTTTTTTTTAGTAGATTCTAGGTAAACTATAAATTTTAAATAAACTTGTTACACTCTTGAGTTTATCACAAAGTCAACGAGTCAGTAAATTAAAAAAAAATTAGACAAAAATGTAAGTTATGTTGAATTATTTTCTATTTATTTAGTGTTCAACATATCTTCATTTAGTGTATTGTTCCCGAATAAAAAAAATTCATTTTTAATAATATCAAACTCTTGTTCTCTAATAGCATCAAATCTTCGATAAGAATGATCTAACACTAGTATAACATCTGCAAGTTATTGTCTAATAGTGATGCATTATTAGACTTAATTATTATATTGTTGACATGTTTAATTGATATATTATTTATAAATATTTTATTATTATTGTTATATAAAGTGAACTCTTATGAGTCTACGAATTTAATTCATGAGTTTCATTACGAGTTCAAGTAAATTTTTGAATTTGATAAGCTTGCTCATTAGGTTTCAATAAATCTTAAGATTCAATAATTATTTATAAAAAATTCTATCAATAAAATTCTCACATCACACTAAAAATCAAATTTGCATCCTTATAAAATATGATTTCTATCCTTATAAGTGGACTCACACCTTTGTTGGTTATCTCATACTCTAAATATGTATATGTATTGGTTTTGTCATCAACAATAACCCTTTGCAATGTCAAGTAAGATTGTTTCTACTAAAAAAATATGTGATATGTGGCATAGTAATAAAACATATTGATTAATGAAGATCATTATAAATTTAGTTTAAACTGAAACTGGAAATGATTACAAGCGTGGGAAGAGAAAAAGAGTGATTAGGTTGTGCTTCTGCAATAATTTACCAACAGGAGCAGTTGGCAGTAGTTAGTGTGTCTTTTAAATGATACATGTCACCTCATAGCTTGGGCAGGTACACAAAGCAAAGCAAAGCCAAGACTCTCTCTCTCACTCAGACTCACTCTCTCTTCTATGTGTCTTTCTCTTTCTAGCTTGGTAATAGTAGTAGTAGCTCCTGGTGTTGTTGTTGTGTTGTGATCTATTAAAGGTTAGATATTTATGCTACATTTTGATGTTTATGCTTAGTACCCAATTCGTGAAAATTGGTTTATAGCTAGCTAGGCATTTGATGCTCCCGTCAGAGACACCCCCCAGTAAAGGGAACTCTGCTAAATTCTGTCTCTTTCAGTCATCGCAGGATTTTTGAGTTAGAATTTGATGCCCTTGGTCGTGCCTTGTTCTTGGATTCCAAATTCCAATCCCAGAATTTTAATTGCAAGAGTTTGAAGAACCCTTCCTGTCCTATCTTTTAAATCATGAAAGAAAAGAAACAAGAAAAGATACTCATTGTTTTGTTCACTCATGTCATGTTGGAGCTTCTTAATTAGAAGTGTGTTGTGTTTTCCACTGCCAACAACAACAACAACAACAACAAATAACTCATCTAATCTTGCTTAATACCAATGTTTTGATGGAATGGGGGATTTTTAGATGTTGTTGAGTGGACAAAGGAGAAAAGGGAATCTGCTTTAGTTGTAGTTTGATGAGCTGTTAGCTAAATCTCACTGTCTATGTCCCCTTTATGCTCTGAAGACTGAAAGGTTCACTTTTCTTGTCTGAGGGGAAGCATTTTTTTCCCCTTTTACTGAGCATTCTTGATCTTAGGGTTTTAGAAGAGGAACAGGTAAAAAAAAAAAAACCAAGCTGGTGAGACTGACTAGAAGATTATATTCCATTTACCTTTTCTTTTGTTTTTCTCATTTATCTAAGGCTACAATGAGGGTTTTCTTTTACTTTAACTTCCTCTCAGTCCTATAAAGCTGCCAAGTTATTTGTTCCTTGTTTAGTCCTGCAAGATATCTCTAGAGCCAACTTAGTCAAAATTCACTTTACCCTTTAATCATATGCAGTTGTTTATTTCTAGATGCAGCCCTGATGTGATCAAACTGTTTGAGTCTGATTGATTTGGTGTGTTGTGTTGTGTATATATATATATAAATAGGTTTCTTTCTCAGTTGCACCTGTTTAGGGACTATTGAGTTATAGTTCAGATGGGGGGTCAGGAAAATGCCATGGGGTTTCAACATGGAAATGAGAGCATTCTGACTTGTCCAACTTCCGGTCTCAGTGGTGCAAATGTTAATGTTTCAGAAATGGCTATTAGTTCTGTGTCTATAGCCAAGCCTTCAGATGTAGTTAACCCTTTTATTGCTTCTTCCGCTTGGGATCCACTTGTTTCATTGAGTCAGGTTCAATCTTTTGGAGGCTCTTCAATGGTTTCTCATAGTGAGTTTGCCAATTCCAACTCATCTTACCCTCTTGTTTTGGATAACCAAGGGATAAGCAACACGTCTCACCTGGTTCAATACATGTCTGACTCAAATCTTGGGGGCATGGTCCCCAAGGTTCACTCCTATGCAAGTGGGGGATTCTCAGAAATGGTTGGTGCTGGCTCTTTTTGCCAACATAGGTCTGCTGATATGGCTAACACAGGGTATCCAATACATTATAATCCGATCAAGGAGGCTCCAATTAATGGTGAACAATCTCAGGTTGAGGACTCAATTCCTGAAGAGGAAGCACCAGGATCTGCACCTAGTGGGAATAGAAGAAAGAGAGGGCTTGATCATAATTCCACCTTCAGTCCAAATAAGGTTTGTTAATTGTTGAGCTGAATGTAATATATCTGAGACAAAACTTAAATGCTATTGGTGTTGTTTTCCAAATCAAAATTAGAGTTTCACCTCGGTAATATGGGCAATGAAGACTTACATTACCAAAGTGAAACTCTAATTCTGATTGGAGATCAACACCTAAGTAATTGTATTTAAGTTTTTGTCCTATATCCAATCTCATTTAGGACTCAGAATGTTTCATTGGTGTTGTTTTATGTGGTTTTGAGAGCTAATGAATGAAAAACGCTCTTGAGGGTTGGATTAGAATGCTGAGGGTGATGCTGTGAATGATTCTCCTGGGAAGGCCTCTAATGGTCCAAAAGAACATGAAAAGAGACCAAAAGGGGAGCAGAATAATGGTGCAGATGTGCGTGGTAAGCAATCAGTGAAGCAAGCTAAAGACAACAATTCTCAAAGTGGAGAAGCTCCCAAAGAAAATTTCATTCACGTGAGAGCTAGAAGAGGTCAGGCCACAAATAGCCACAGCCTTGCAGAAAGAGTACCATCCCTATCTCAAAATATTTGTTATGATAAAGTTAGAAAATCCCTTTTTTTTTTTGTATGTCTAATGATACAACTTTTTTGCTTGCAGGTGAGAAGAGAAAAGATTAGTGAGCGAATGAGGTTGCTTCAAGAACTTGTTCCAGGATGCAACAAGGTGATATGAATATCATGATTGTGTTAGCGATTTCTCAAGAAACTATGATGATGCCTCTGCATACTAACTTTCTCTTTGGTTGTTAAACTATGATGATGTCTTTGGTTTCTCTTAGATAACTGGCAAAGCTGTAATGCTTGATGAGATAATAAACTACGTGCAATCACTTCAGCAACAGGTTGAGGTATGAAAGTAGTGCAATCTTTTATGCTTTCAATTTACCATTTAAAACTGAATAGTGCATGTTAAGAGATATTTTATGATAACTCAATAACACAACTTTTCTTGTCTGTTCCATTATTGTGGTTTTGTGACTAGTCAATTTATCAAAGAAATATTTTGCAGTTTTTGTCCATGAAACTTGCCACCGTGAACCCAGAACTGAACTTTGATGTGGACAGGATCCTATCCAAGGATGTAAGTGAAGATCTTAATTCTAGGTCCATTTACTATTATTATCACATTAAATTAAGATGATTTCATTTCTCTTCAATTAGATTCTCCAATCACGCATAGGACATGGAATTGGTGCATATGGTCCTGGTATCAATTCCTCTCACACATTTCCCAATGGAAGTTTCCATGGAACATTAGCTGGCATGCCTAGTACATCGTCACAATTCCCTCCTTTGCCACAGGTAAAAAGAGTTAAGATCTTAGAACATGTTACTCTAATGAGTTTAATACTATCAACCTATTAGAAATCATTGTTGGTATGATTTTTAAGGTAGTTTTTGTAAAAGTCAACTAATTGTTCATACATGAGGGATGATGTGTGGTTGAATAATCATGTAAAACTTTTTAGACTATAAGTGCATATACTATTTACTCTACTCTTATACTCTTTAACTCAATTATGAAAAATACTGATACTTTTACATGCAGAATGTTTTGGACCACGAGTTCCAAAGCTTCTATGGAATTGGATACGATTCTAATACAGCACTTGACAACTTGGAACCCAATGGTAATAATGGACAGAATCTTATTTTAAATTTGGTTGTTTGCACAAATATATTAAGTGTCTGATTCCTTGTAATTTATTGTTCCATTGAACAGGGCGGTTGAAAACAGAGTTATAGTGTGTGGATTATTATATAGCCATGTTACTACAACAACAAAGACTTTGGAATTTTCTTGTTGACTGCACAATTTAACTGAAGATGAAAATGGGGGGACAATAGAGAGGGAAAGAAAACAAAAATAAATAAATAAAGGTTTTAGTTGTATAGGGTCTTTAATACCTAACTGTTGGCTCTTCGAATTTTTACAGAAGATGACTTGTTAGATTTATCAATTGGAAAATGAGTTACACATATTATGTGTGAATATGTGTGGAATCTAGATCATGTAGAACAAGTTGCAGTGGTCTTGTTTAATGACATGGAGAGCAGTATTTTGAGGAGCATGCGAGTAAAGTATGTGCAACTATCATTACTTTTATTGAATTATTATGTATAGAGTTGCCGGGTTCGGATTTTTGAAGCACGTTGTTTTCAAATTTCGACCGTGTTGCAAATTGGATAGTGTGTGTACTTGACTAATGAGGAGATTCTTAGGGCATACAACTACAAAGGTGAATATTTTGCAACTTGCATGAGGGTGAAAGATTGCTTAAGTAGATCAGTGCTTCAAACATTGGCCTTTTATTTTTTTATTTCTCCATTTTTTTGGTGTTTCTTATATGAAAAGTGTAATTTAAACACTTATCTTCTGAGAAAACTAGGCATGTTGAATACGTAAACATGATACATTTTCTTGTTTATGATATAGCCTAAAAGCCTTAAAATAAAACAAAGTTTGATGAAAAAGATAAAATATTTAGACCATCAACTAACTAAATGCATGAATTATTTCAAATTGACTTTGACTCTTTTTTTTTTTTACGAATCACTAATATCATATATACATATATAAGGAGAGGTGAGATCAAATTATAGAATTGAGTAATAATTGTTGAAGTTATATCGGTATAATTTAATTGGTGAGTTTTAAAAAAATATGATTTAATTGACAGTTATAGAATTGAGTAATATATATATATATATATATATATATATATATATATATATATATATATATATATATATATATATATATATATATATATAAGTATAAGGTTTAAGAAAATATTGCTGCTATCTAGACATGAGCACAGCAACATAGACGGAAATGTGCCACAAAATTGTTTTGCTTTAGTTTGCATCAGAAGGTTTTCAGAAGCTGTGTTATATAAGGTTAAGAGATGTGAAACGTGTACCGGAATGGTTACTTGTTGGTAATCTAACTTTTTAATTTTGAGATTGAATTTGTCTGTTGTTAATCTTGTTATACGCTTCTGCCCATTTCAAAGATAATAATAACTTATAACAGTTTATTGGGGAGGCATAGAAAGCTTGCAAGGAACTATTTTCATTGGCAAACATCGCTAATAATTCCTGAATTGTCTAAAGTCTTTGAATTGTCTAAGCATGAGTTGCCTATAATATCTGAGATGTCTAAGGTTCCTGAATTGTCTAAGCGCGAGTTGCCTAAAGTCTCTGAATTGCTTAAGCCCGAGTTACCTAAAGTACCCAAGTTGCCTGAGATTTCTGAATTGCCTAAGCCCGAGTTGACTAAAGTACCTGAGTTGCCTAAGGTTCCTGAATCGTTTAAGCTCGAGTTGACTAAAATACCTGAGTTGACTAAAGTATCTGAGTTGTCTAAGGTTCCTGAATTGCCTAAACCTACGTTTCCTAAAGTACCTAAGCCAGAATTGCCTATGGTCCTTGAATTGCCTAAGCTCGAATTGTCAAAAATACCTAAAATACCTAAGGTTCCTGAATTCCTTAAGGTTCCCAGGACATTTTCAACTACCAATCTTCAGTTTGAATTATTCCTTACGCTGTCTTGTCCTCAGATCAAAATTGGCTGCATTCCAGTACCTAGGTCATGTTGTTTGATAGATGTGATTTGATATATGTTAATTTTCACTCGTGTATAATATGTTTTAGCTACTTAAGAGTTAAGAGTGATTGTGTCGGTTTACAAATATTTTGAACCATACTATAAATTATGTTTAATTTGGAGTTATTTAAGTTGATTACAGTTATACCATTGCGTACTAATAGACATCTTCATGTAATGTTGTGAATTTAATAAGATTGTCATTTCTGAGTACAACTTTCTAGACATTTTGCTACTAATTGGTTCTGTCGTTACATTTTTTTCTTGTTTTAACAGACTCAATAACATTGAATTCAGCTATCGAAATTTTATCAATGCTCTCTGCAAAGCAAAGGAAACTATGATCAGGGGTCATATCACACACAAATTAGCATTTTCGTATATCTAATTCTCACATCTAACATTTGATACAATCTTGATTCGCTACTATTATGCCTCGGGAAAGTACACTGATTTATTAGAATTTCCACAAGTAATGACGTTTACATGTATTGATGCATTAAAACAAAACTAATTGGATATGATTAGGATTGAAGAATGCTCTTTATTATTATAATTTTTTATGGAAACTATTGACATTTGAGAACAAGCAAGAATTTAAAAGTACTGAAATTATCAATATTAACAATGCGTAATTTTATTTTATAATTAAATTTGGCTCTTATTTAAACTATGTGGCAATTATGGGATCCCTAAATGATGAAGAAGCAGCAGTTCGACCCAAGCGCACCACAAAGAGGCCCACTAATTAGGAGGAATATATCCACTAGCATAGCAGAAAAGGACAATTTGGGAATTCACCTTAGGATAGTGCCTTCCTCATCGTGCTTGTCTCGCACGAACGTTTGCTTTGCGATTCTTGTCCCCCAGAGATCACGGCAGAATTGATCTTGTTTCCTGTTTTTCCAGCATTGTTAATATTTCTATTTTTTTGAAAATATTTAAATAGATGTAATGAATCAAGAGGAAGGCAATGAGAATTTTCGATTTCTTACCTTAATCTCGCTGCTTCTGGAGGTTGATTCCTGTCCTCCAATTCAGGAATATCTTCATCCCTACCAATTGGTGCTTCCATTGACCCTCCCCATGGCAGACAACACTTGTAGCCACACCCTCTCGCGCCTTGAAGAAGCTGTCACCCTCCTCACACAAAACCAAACCACACTCACAGCCACTCAAAATTCCCTACATACCCGTCTCGACGAGGTCCTAGCTCGTCTACAGTCCCTCGAAGCTTCTTCCCCCTCCATGTCTCCCCGGCCCTCCACGCCACGCATGAACCTTGATATCCCCCGTTTCGACGGCACTAATGCTCTGGCCTGGATTTTCAAGATAACCCAATTTTTTGATTACCATCGCACCCCCGAGGACGACCGTCTTCAGGTAGCCTCCTTTTACCTTGAAGGCGCCGCACTAAGCTGGTTTCAGTGGCTCTACCGCAATGACCAATTACCCTCTTGGTCTTCATTTATCCAAGCTCTTGAGCTCCGCTTCGCACCCACCCTCTATGACGATCCTCGCGGCGCCTTGTTTAAGCTCTCTCAGCACGGTTCAGTATCCAGCTACCTCGCCGAGTTTGAGTCTCTGGCCAACCGGATCGTGGGCTTACCCACCCCTTTTCTCCTCAGCTCTTTCATTTCGGGCCTCCACCCCGACATCCGGCGCGAGGTACTGGCCTTACAACCCCTGTCCCTCGTCCAGGAGGTGGCGCTAGCCCGCCTCCAGGAGGACAAACTATTCGACGCTCGCCGCTCCTCACGCCCCAAACCATCCCCCCTTACCTTCCCCGCTAACCCACAACCACTCACCACCATCACCCCTCCTCCCCTGTTACCCTCTCCCCCAAAACCTACCTACAAACGACTTACCCAGGCAGAAATGGCGTCTCGCCGCAAACGTGGGTTGTGCTACCACTGCGACGAGCGCTATGGCCCCAACCACCGTTGCCGTGCCAAGTTCTTCCTCCTCATTGCTCCCCAGGACGATGACGACCCCTTTCCACCAGACTCCCCTGATACCATTGACACAAACCCACCTCCACCACCCCCACCAGACCCCGACCCCGCCCAACTCACTCTTTACGCTTTGTCTGGCCAACCAACCCCCGCCACCCTTCGAGTCATAGGCACCATTAAGGGCCACGACACGGTCATCCTCGTGGACGGAGGTAGTACACACAACTTCGTCCACGACCGCCTAGCCCACTTCCTCAACCTCAACCCTCAGACCATCCCTCTTTTACCCGTCATGGTCGGCAACGACACCGAGGTCCATTGCGACAAGGTTTGCCGCAATGTCGCCATTTCCATCCAGGGCTGCCACTTTACCCTTGACCTACATGTAATGACGTTGGGCGGACCCGATATCGTCCTTGGTGTGGCCTGGCTCAAGCTTTTGGGCCCAATAACCACGGACTATTCGCACCTCACAATGACCTTTCACCACCAAGGCAAGCCCATCACCATCCACGGGGAACTTACCTCAGGCCCAATTGAAATCCCTCACGACCAAGTCCGGAGCCTCCTTACCACCAACCGGGTTGCGGCCTTATTTCACATCCAGCTTCTCTCCCCTGACCCGCCATCCCCAACCTTACCATCCACACCCCCTCCCCTTCGTTCCCTCCTCACCAAATATTCCACCCTGTTTCAACCTCCGGCACACCTACCCCCCACTCGACCAACATACCACTCCATCCACCTTGAACCAAATTCCCAACCAGTCAACGTCCGCCCCTATAGATACCCATATTCTCATAAGTGCGAGATTGAACGGCAAGTTGACGACATGCTTCGTCGTCAACTCATACGTCCCAGCCGTAGCCCGTATTCCAGTCCGGTGCTTCTTGTCAAGAAAAAGGATGGGACATGGCGGTTCTGTGTGGACTACCGTGCACTGAACTCGCTCACGATCAAGGATCGATTTCCTCTACCCACCATTGATGAACTCCTTGACGATTTGGGCAATTCTTCTTGGTTCTCGAAGATGGACCTTGCGCAGGGATTCCATCAGATTCGCATGGAGGAGCAAGACATACCCAAAACTGCATTCAGAACACATCAAGGCCATTACGAATACATCGTGATGCCCTTTGGCCTCTGCAATGCGCCATCGACTTTCCAGGCTACAATGAATGAGCTCTTTCGCCCATTTATCCGCAAATTCATGCTCGTCTTCTTTGACGACATATTGGTTTTCAGTAGCGATTTCCAGGCTCACCTCCACCACCTGGAGTGTGTTTTCAGAACCTTGCAACAGGGGCAATTCCATTTGAAAGCTTCCAAATGCATCTTCGGGCAACGGCGTATTGAGTATCTCGGCCATTTCGTCTCTTCCCAGAGAGTAGAACCCGACCCGTCCAAGATTAAGGCTATGCTACAATGGCCTCCTCCGACTACACCCAAACAACTTCGCGGTTTCCTAGGACTAACCGGGTTCTACCGGCGTTTTTTTCACCGTTATGCCCAAATAGCTGAACCATTGACCCAACTCCTGCGTAAGGACGGGTTCAAATGGACACCCGAGGCCCAAACTGCTTTCGCCAAGCTCAAGGAGGCCATGACCGCCACACCTGTGCTCGCCTTGCCGGATTTCACCATCCCTTTCGTTCTGGAGACCGACGCCTCTGGGTCCGGCATGGGTGATGTTCTGATGCAAAGGGGTCACCCCATTGCTTACTTTAGTAAGCAATTCTGCCCCAAGCTCCTCCGATCTTTTACATACATACGGGAGCTTCACACAATCACCACCGCCGTCAAACGCTGGCGTCAATATCTCCTGGGCCACACCTTCGTGATTCTAACGGACCATAAGAGTCTTCGCGAGTTGATGACTCAACCGGTTCAGACCCCAGAACAACATGTATACCTGGCCAAGCTTCTTGGTTACAATTATTCTATCCAGTATAAGGCTGGCCGTAACAATGTAGTAGCAGATGCCCTCTCGCGCCTTCATGAACCGGACTCCGTAGCTGCATGTTTCCAAATCATCTCCATGCCCCACCCACAATTCCTTGACGAGCTCAAGAGGGAATTATCGGGATCGGACGAATTCAAGACACTCATGCTCCAAGTTCGCAACCATCCTTCCGATTATCCGGGTTTCAAAATCAGAGACAACCTGCTCCTTTTTCAGGGCAGCATTTGGCTTAATCAGGGCAACCCTTTTATTCCCCTTCTTCTGGAGGAATATCACAAATCCCCCCTCGGTGGTCACATGGGGCTTGCTAAGACCCTGGGTCGTCTCCAGCAAAGCTTTTTCTGGGAACACATGCGCCGTGATACCCAGAACTTTATAAAGCAATGTTCGAATTGGCTTCAGACCAAATACACTCCAAAGAAGCCCGCCGGCCATTTCCAGCCAATCCCACCACCATCACGGCCTTGGGAGGATTTGGCCCTCGATTTCATCACTGGGTTACCCATTTCGAATGGCGCTACAGTCATCATGACGGTGGTTGATCGTTTCTCCAAGGGCGGACACTTCGGGACTCTGCCAACCCATTTCACAGCTCACATGGCGGCCCACTTGTTCATTGACCTCATCTGCAAGCTTCACAGTTTCCCACGGAGCTTAATCTCCGACCGTGACCCCCTCTTCCTCAGCAAGTTCTGGCGGGAGCTTTCCAAACTCAGCGGGACCAAGCTGCGCATGAGCATGGCTTATCATCCCCAGAGCGATGGGCAATCTGAGGTGCTCAACCGCGTCGTTGAACAATATCTTCGTAGCTTCGTTCATGCAAAACCAGCAAATTGGCACAAATTTTTGAGTTTGGCGGAGTGGTGCTACAGTACATCGCGCCATTCTGCTACGGGGCTAACCCCATACGAGGTCACTTATGGTAAACCCCCGCCGGCGATCCCTGACTACCTTCCGGGAACGTCGGATGTCGAGGCAGTGGATTTCCTCCTCACCTCCCGACAGGACATGTTCACCACCCTCTGACGAAAGCTCGAAAAATCGCAGGCTCAGATGAAAGCCCATGCTGATGGCCATCGTCGAGAGGTCAGCTTTCAAATCGGAGACTGGGTCTACGTGAAGTTACGTCCTTACCGCCAAACCACAGTGGCCGACAAATTCCACAAACTGGGGAAGCGCTTTTATGGTCCTTATCAGATAACAGAAGTGATAGGTAAGGTAGCTTATCGCCTTGCATTACCACCAACAGCTAAGATCCACCCCGTGTTTCACATTTCGAAGCTCAAACCGCATCAGGGACCCATCACGAAGGAACAGTCACTTCCCCCATCCTCTTGGGCCAACAACCCAGTAGTGGCCCCACTGACTATCCTGGACCACAAATGGAGCGACCATGACCCTCCCGAGCTTTCAGTCCTTGTCCAATGGGCAGGACTCCAGCCTGAAGATACTACATGGGAACGCTGGGCTGACCTCCAAGACGTTTACCACCTTGAGGACAAGGTGCTTCCGGAAGAGGTAGGAGATGATAGAGAAGCAGCAGTTCGACCCAAGCGCACCACAAAGAGGCCCACTAATTGGGAGGAATATATCCACTAGCATAGCAGAAAAGGGCAATTTGGGAATTCACCTTAGGATAGTGCCTTCCTCATCGTGCTTGTCTCGCACGAATGTTTGCTTTGCGATTCTTGTCCCCCAGAGATCACAGCAGAATTGATCTTGTTTCCTGTTTTTCCAGCATTGTTAATATTTCTGTTTTTTTGAAAATATTATAAATAGATGTAATGAATCAAGAGGAAGACAATGAAAATTTTCGATTTCTTACCTTAATCTCTTTGCTTCTGGAGGTTGATTCCTGTCCTCCAATTCAGGAATATCTTCATCCCTACCACTAAACCTTTTCTATCCTTTCTTCTTAATTGGTGGATGTATATGGTGATCAAGGTTTTAAATAATGATTGCAGTTGTATTGTAGTTTCGTCGCATTTATTGATATCGCAGTAAATTATAGACAAATGCGGTTGCAGATAGTTAAAAAAATTTGATATTGCGGTCTAAATCACCGTCACTCACTGTTTTTTACCTTGATAGTGATGAAGAATTTTCACAATTTTGGATCTTTAACATCTTTTAGCTACTGATGAAGGTGGTGCTACACTGTACTAATTAAGGCCATAATATATTTTTCACAACTATTGAACTTGCATGCTAAGGCACTGGCACTGTATGATAATATAAACTGATATTTTATCACACTTAATAAAATTATGTGTTTTTCCATAAAAAAATAAAATTAATTATATTAACATATAAATCAATCAAATTAAAATTAATTTTTTTTGTTAATTTATTATGCAAATAAAAGATATTTCTAGTTTTTTTTCTAAATCTTGAAATTTCTTCTATTGATATCAATTTTTTAAAACTCAATTTACATATCCACTTATAATATAAGTAGTTATCAGAGGGCATGCACGAGTCACAACACTTTAGTTTAACAATATATAAAACCTTTTATATAATATAATTAATTTTTATTACTTGCATCCATTTGGTAAACAATTAGTTTAATAATAATAATAAGTATAATACATAAGAAATGAAAAGTATAATATGCATAATTATCACAAATCATTGTTAATTATCATTTTCATTATTATAATTATATAATTATAAAAAAAATCTAATTGCCATCAATTATTATAATTACATTACAATTATTATATAATTTAAAATAAATTGTCTTTAAAAAAATCAAATAAATCTATTACTTAGACCTCTTGAGAATGCTATGTGTAAACATTCCTATTGAAAAATATTTTTCAATATTTTTGTATGTATTATTATAGATTATATAACATGATAAATAATTAAATAATCAATAAAAATATGTGTAACTCTTTAATTTCTAGAAAATTTATCTAAAGATTTTCAATGGTCAACCAAACAAATTTTATTCATCTCCAGGAAACATGATTCCCAGGCTTTGTGATTCCTAGGAATCATGATTCTCGGATATGAAAAAACTTATTTTCTATCAAACGTCTCGTAAAGGAAATTTTTTTAAGTTAAAATTAGTTATCAATCATGTTGACAATTACAATGACAGAAACAAGAATCTTCAAAAAATTCATTTATATTAAAAGGGTCTTGCTAACCAATGCCCTAAGGACATTGGTTAAGGAATTAAAAATAGAAAGTATTTATAATGGAGATCATGGGCAAGCTAAAAAAAAGTAATGGACAACACAATTTTGTATATTCCAATATAATTTTCTTCCTTTTAATTCATTAACGAATGCCTTGAGGGCACTAGTTAGCATTTGACATATTAAAATAGTTCAATAGAATTAAGATGTGCATATTTTTATAAAATAAAGCAAAAATAAAGTGTAGTTTAGACTTGACACTAGCTAAAAAGTTAGCTACAAGTTGAGAAGTTAACGGGAAGTTGAAAAGTTAGTTAGTAATAGAAAAGATTAAAAATAAAATCTAATAAATGTTCAAGGACAAAAAAAGAATAAATATAAAAAGTTAAAACTGAGCGTTTTAATAAATACTACTTCAAGTAGTGTCTAAAAAAAGTTAGAAGCTACCAAGAAATGAGCTGAAAACTATATAATAACAGAAAAATAATAAAATCATGATTTATTTAAAAATAGTAATTAGGAAAGATGGTAATTATATTAAGAATAAAAAGAAAAGAAAATATAAAAAATTAAAAATTAGAAACTAGTATTTTTAAAAATGATAGTTCAAGTAGTATGTCAAAAAATATTAAAAATTATTAAAAAAAATTATTTATCAAATAATTAAATAAATTTTTCAACTAAAAAAATAAAAATTAACTAAAATATCTGATGTAACATAATCTTAGACATTTCTTTTATGAGAAAATGAGGCATGTTGAAAAGGTAAAACATGACACACTTTCATTTGTATGATATAATTCAAGGTCTTAAAAATAGTTACACTATCAACTAACTAAATGCATAAATTATTACTGTGATTCTCAGACAAATTCAAATGTATTTGCAAAGATAAGCAGAAGCCTATATAATTTATACATTTCTAAATTTTAAAGGGTAGATAATAAAATCACATCACATTACGGGTAAGAAAGTGGGGATTTTTGCTGTGTACCAGCAATTTCAAACAATTACGTATGTTTATTTCTCTGTTCAGATTTGGTTAAAACATTATCTAACGTGTAACTTGCTTATTTATGGCCAAAACTTTACTCAATTCAGATCTGCAAGAAACTTGAAAAGTAGTAGTATATGATATTAATATGCGAAGAAAAACTAATAGGACACTCATGCTACAAAGTACCAAAAGAAGGCATAGCAACCACACACACAATATATATATATATATATATATATATATATTGCTGCTAGCTAGACACGAGCACAACATGAGACAGAAATGCGACAAAAAGTTGTTTTGCTTTAATTTGCATGCATGAAAAAGTTTTCAGAAGCTGAGTTATGTAGGGTTTAAAGATGTGAAACGTGTACCGGATGGTTACTTGTTGGTCATCTAACTTTTGAATTTTATGTGATTGGATTTGTCTGTTGAATTTCAAAGATGGTAATAATAGTAATATTTATAAGAGTTTATTGGGGGTTGAAATTAAGTCTGGTTAGTTGACAATACAGAGAAAACTTGCAAGGAACTATTTTCATTGGCAAACATCTCTAGTAATCCTTAGCTTTGTGGTAGCTTTCTAAAAGGAAAACATTGACTTTCGTGGATAAAGGGAATTGTTTAACACTTCAAAGTTCAAATCAAAGGTGATTAAAATGTCTTCATTTGCTTCTAATGTAGATAGATAGTAGATTAGTTGACCAACAACGGTTCTGATTAAAGTTTGATATGAAGGATACTGTGTGGATAAGAAGTTGAGCTAACAATACTTCCATGCACCACCCCATTCCCACCAACTCACGCTGCATAGCCCATCATTGAGTTACACAGTTTCGTCTATAAAAGTCCTAATATACAATACAACACCAGCAGTGTACGCTCACAAAACATCTCTAAACGCTTGTAAAGATCTCCATCTCCCATTGATCCTCCTGAAGTTTTTGTATTCAACCATGGCTACCTATAGTTGGTCAACTGAGATATTTTCATTTTTGGTTCTAACGTTGTTGTCGACAAGCAGTCACACAATGGTTGCTGGAGCACGCAATCTTCTCGAATCAACCTTGTCAAAACCAGAAGTGCCAACACTTCCCAAACCTCATGAGTTGCCACCATTGCCGGAAATCCCTGAATTGCCCAAGTTTGAGTCGCCTAAGATCCCTGCACTCCCGAAACCTGAGCTACCTAAGGTCCCTGAACTGTCTAAGCCTGACATGTCTAAAGTTCCTGAGTTGCCTAAAGTCCCAGAAAGGCTTAAAGTACCCGAGATATCTAAGATCCTTGAATTGTCTAAGCCCGAGTTGCCTAAAGGACCAGAATTACTTAAGCCTGAGTTACCTAGTGTACCTAATATCCCTAAGGTTCCTGAATTGCCTAAACCAGAGTTGCCTGAAGTCCCAAAGTTGCCTAAGCCTGAGTTGCCAAAAGTACCAGAATTGCCTAAACCTGAGTTACCTAAAGTACCTGAGATCCCTGAATTGCCTAATCTCGAGTTGCCTAAAGTAACACAATTGCCTAAGTCTAAGTTACCAAAAGTACCTGAGATCCCTAAGGTCCCTGAATTTCCTAAGCCCGAGTTGCCTAAAGTTCCTGAATTGTCTAAGCCAGAGTTACCAAAAGCACCTGAGATTCCTAAGGTCCCTGAATTTCCTAAGCCCGAGTTGCCTAAAGTTCCTGAATTGTCTAAGCCAGAGTTACCAAAAGCACCTGAGATCCCTAAGGTCCCTGAATTTCCTAAGCCCGAGTTGCCTAAAGTTCCTGAATTGCCTAAGCCAGAGTTACCAAAAATACCTGAAATCCCTAAGGTCCCTGAATTTCCTAAGCCAGAGTTGCCTAAAGTTCCTGAAGTGCCTAAGCCAGAGTTGTCAAAAGTACCAAAGCTACCTAAGTCTGAGTTACCTAAAGTACCTGAGATTCCTGAATTGCCTAAGTCCGAGTTGCCTAAAATACCGGAGATTCCTAAGGTCCCTGAATTCCCAAAAGTTCCTAAAGCATTTTCAACCACCAATCCTTGAGTTTGAATTATGTCTTTTGCTTACTTGTCCTCAGGTCATAACTGGATGTATTCCAGTGCCTAGTTCATGTTGTTTGATGGGTGTGCTATGATATATGTTAATTGTCACTTGTGTATAATATGTTGTAGCTACTTGAGTGCAATTGAGTCGGTTTACTAGTATTTTGAACCATACTATAGATTATGTTTAGTTTGAAGTTTTTTAAATTGTCAATTGCATTGATATCATTGCATACTGATAGACATCCTCTCATGTGTTAAATGTTGTGAATTTAATAAGATTGTAATGTCTGAGTATAATTCTCTAGATATTTTGCTTTGGTTTTGCCGTTACATTTTTTTCTTGGTTTGCCCAAATCTATCGACGCTCTCTGCAGAGCAAAGGAAACTACGATAAGTGGATCATATAACATATAATGTAACATTTTCGTATATCAAATTTTTACATTTAAACATATGATATGATCTTAATTCGCTACTATTATGCCTCGGCCAAGTGCTCTGATTCATTAGAGCAGTATGATGAAAGGAGTTTCCACTTTCCACAAGTAATGATGTCAACACGTATTGATTGATTAAATCAAAACAGATTGGATACGATTAGGATTGAAGAATACTCTATATTTATGTTTTCTTTTATGGAAAAAATTGAGATTTGATAGCAAACTTGAATCTAAAAGTACCGAAATTGTAAAACCAAAGGAAAAATTGAGATTTGTTAGCAAGCATGAATTGATATCTCCTTAACTTCAACTTCAAGTCAGAGTAACAGCACAATAACCTTGCTATAAGTAGTACTTGAGCCTGAAAACTAAGTCAAAGTTTGTAAAATTATTAGTAGACACAACAAATGACAAATTAACTATCAACACATTGACAATATTAAGAAGAACAAAGATAAGTTTACAAAAAAAAAAAAACCAACAAAGATAAAAGGATGCTTGATAACATGTACTAACTCCAACTAGGATTAGCTAACTTGTACTTTGACTAGGAAGGAGAGAGTACAAGATAGGCTACGGAATCAAACCAAACCATGCATCATGCATTCTGCATACAACTTCGCATTTTCCGACCTACATGTTAAATAGCAATAAAATTGTGACCCAATAGATTTGACAAAGTTGATAATACATACCGAACTTGTAATAAAATTCAAGTATTTTAAACATGATTAAATTTCAGATCAAAGATAAATCTCATAAGCTACTCAAAAGATCAAAGCTTGTGGAAATATCTTAAAGCCCCATCAAGAATTAAAAAAAAAGTAATAAAATTACAACAAGGAAAGGAAAGCATTACATAAATTGATTCTTGTCGTCTGTTATAACCGTTGCTCTTGCTCAACCAGTTACCTAAAATTCCCTAGAGAGTGATAGCAAATTCTCTCTATACAAACAATGATATAGTAAACTTGTTAAGATATATGTGAATATGTTTAGTTTGTTAAGCATATAATTAGTTTCCTAAATATATGCTTACCTAAATTACAATAACAAAATACATTCACATATATCTTAATTTTCGAGTTTCCTGTATTATTATTAGTTTCCTAGTTTCCTGAGATTACGCCTTGTATATTATATATATATTCCAAGTCAGTAAATGAAATCGTTGCGGAAAATATTTTTTTATGGTATCAGAGCTTGGTTGAGGGAATAAGGAAAAACCGTCCCTCACCGGAGACCGATGGTGAGCCCTTTTGCTCACTACCTCTATATATATATATATATATATATATATATATATCTCAAATCTCTTCCCTTACCTTACCTTCCCTTCATCTCTTTTATTTCTTCTTCTTCTCACCGTTATGACGGACAACAAGAGTTCTTTCCATTCGGCTCTTGCAGTTTTCAATATATGGAACCATATCTCCATCGCTCTTGAAAGGGAGAATGTTCAATACTCTACATGGGCAGAGCTTTTGAAAATTATCTCACATTCTCATAAGGTCGTTCATCACATTATTCCTCCTGCCAGCGACAAAGAGAAGATACTTGCGACTGAGGATGAAAAGGAATTATGGTCGATTCTTGATGCTATGGTTCTTTCCTAGCTTTATGCAACCATCTCCAATGATGTGTTGCATACAATTATTGAACCCGATGCCACGACCATGGATGCTTGGAATAGGTTGAGAGATATTTTCCAAGACAACAAACATTCCCGTGTGGTAACTCTTGAGGACGAATTGTCCAATACTAAGATGGAGAATTTTCCAAATGCTTCGGCATATCATCAATGTCTCAAGTCCCCTGCTGATCAGTTGAAAAATGTTGGAGCACCGATGTCGAAGAGCCACCTCGTCATTCAACTTGTTTTGGGTCTCACAAGTGCATATCAAGGTGTAGGGACGTTAATTCGGCAGAGTGATCCTCTACCTTCGTTTTATCAGGCTCGGTCGATGCTCACACTTGAGGAAGCCGAATTGGCAAAGGAGGCTGCCATGGGTTTGGAGTTGGCAATGGTGGCTGCCTCACAATCCGTTTATGACTCAAATTCCTCACATTCGAACCAGTAGCACCGTGGGAAGCCATCTAGATATCGCAATAATTCTGAAGAAAAAAAAATCCGGTGGCGGTGGTCTTGGGTCCAACGGTGGAAAATCCGGCTGTTGTTTGATGATTTTAGGGACAGTCTGTCGTCCTCCTGCTTCGACTGCGGGGGTGTGTTAAGATATATGTGAATATATTTAGTTTGTTAAGCATGTAATTAGTTTCCTAAATATATGCTTACCTAAATTACAATAACAAAATATATTCACAAATATCTTAGTTTCCGAGTTTCCTGTATTATTATTAGTTTCCTAGTTTCCTCAGATTACGCCTTGTACATTATAAAAGAATATTTTCCTCAACGATTTCATTCACTAACTTGGAATATATATAATGTACAAGGCGTAATCTCAGGAAACTAGGAAACTAATATTAATATAGGAAACTCGAAAACTAAGATATATATGAATATATTTTGTTATTGTAATTTAGGTAAGCATATATTTAGGAAACTAATTATATGCTTAACAAACTAAATATATTCACATATATCTTAACAAAACTATATCTACGGCCCATCTCCGTCTTTTACTAAGGAATTCTTCATTAAGTGCAATGTTTTTGGTCATGTCTTAGAAGTAGTCTTGATGCAAGATAAGCAACCTATCGCTTATTTCAAAAAGGTCATTTCCCTCGCACTATGCCAAAATTTGTGTACGAGAAGGAAATTATGGCTTTGGCATTATCTATTCATTATTGGCAACATTACCTTTTAGGGAGGAGCTTTAAGGTTTATACGGACCATTAGAGTTTTAAGCATCTCCTTCAATAGCAATGTTGGTTGGCTAAGCTCATAGGGTACCAAATCTAGGTCATATACAAGCCCAATCCTGACAAGGTTGTTGATGCCTTATCCTGCCAGCACCCCATTCCTTAAATTAATGTCATCACTATCAGACCTTATTGGGTTGATTTCCCCAAAATTAGAGCTGAGGTTCAAAATGACCATGAGATGCCCTATTTGAGCCAAGCCTTGCAGTCTAATCCAAATTCAACTCCTCATAACATTCTTTGGGATGGTTTGATATTTTTCAAAGGTCGCCTAATGTTGCCTAACTCTTCTGTTTTGATCCCTTCCCTTTTGGCTGAGTATCATGATACTATTACAGGAATCATTTGGGATGATATCTCCCTTGATTTTATTACCGAGCTACCATGCTCACAAGGTTATGAAGTGATTTTGGTGGTGGTGGATCGTCTATCTAAATACGCCCACTTCATTGCTTTAAAGCACCTTTACACAGCTCGAATGGTAGCAGAGGCTTTTATAAAGAATGTTACTAAGCTCCACAGGTTCCTGAAGTCGATCATAAGTGATAAGGATACTTTTTTCTCGGTAAATTTTGGAGTGATTTATTTCGCCTTCAAGGAACAATTCTGCACATGAGCACCACCTATCACCCGTGGACGGATGACCAAATAGAGGTGGTTAACCATTGTTTGGAAACCTTTCTCCGTTGCTTTGCCTCAGAGAAACCTTCCAAATGGTATATGAGGTTGTCTTGGGTTGAATTTTGGTACAATACTACAATGCATTCTACCACTAGGAAATCACCCTGAGATTGTTTTTGGACACTCTCCTCCCACTATACTCCATTTCCTGAATGGGGAAACTCAGGTAATTATTGTAGCTACAATGCTCATGGACCGTGATGAGGCTCTTCGCCAACTCAAATTTCATTTGCACCGAGCTCTGCAGACAATGAAGAAATATGTTGATGCTCATAGGAGGCATGTGACTTTTACTCTTAGAGACTAGATGTTTGTGACGCTCTGCCCACATAGACAATAGTTTGTCGTTCGTAGGATCATCCCCAAGTTGTCCCCTCGCTACTATGGACCCTTTCAAGTGTTGTCTCGTGTAGAAGAGGTGACCTATAAACTTCAATTTTCAGACTCAGCTCGAATTCACCCAGTTTTTCATGTTTCACAGCTCAAACGATCAGTGAAGAGTGGTTCTACTACCACTACTTTGCCTCGTAGGCTGGCTGTTGCTGAATATAAGCCTCCTAGTCTTGAAGCTAGTTTGGCAACTCAGGTAAACAAGCACCAAGGCAACTTGGTGGAAGAATGGTTGATCCTATGGAAGTCATAGCTTGAAGAGGAAGCCTCTTGGGAATGGTTCCACTTCGGTTTTGATGCCACTGTCTTTTCAGTGTTCAACAACCAATATCCTGGTGTATCCTTTACTCATCATATAACTTACAAAACACTATAATTATGAGATAAGAAGGCTCACCTAATTTTCTGCTTCTGCAGTTATTTTCCTTACCAGCTTAGTATATTCACTTTATACAATTCAAAGTGTTGTCTCTTAACCTCATAGTTTGGTCCAATTTTAATATTTAACTAGAAAAAGAAAGGATTTAACAAATATATTTGTCCAAAATCAACAAGATTATTCTTGGTCTTATTATTAAAGAGTAACCCTTGTCTTTTTTCCTTATTCTCTAATATTTGCACATTCACTTTAATAGCAACAATTGATTGTATCAGTAGTGATGTTTTAGCTCATCCAGGCTACTCAAATTTCATAGCAAGAATTGATTGTATCAATACAGATGTTTACAATGCAGTCAAATTGTTTCTTTTACAAGTAGAGCAAGGTATTCGCTCCTTGATGTATTCGATTCCACTACTTTTCTATGAAGATTGCCAACTAAATAACAAATAAAATAAGTTTCAAATTCTCCCTAATTAAAGTATATTAATACCTTGCAACTTATTCCAAATAATGTCAGTAAATAGTATATGTACATAACATATAAATCAAAGAACGAGAATATCAAAGCCAAAAACTAAAAGAAAAGACATGATCCATGGAATGATCTATCCTCTGCAATGAACTGAGTACTTGAAAGGACTTCAAATTCTAAAGATGGTACAATGTAAAAAAATTTAAAAAAAAATGATTACGCTAGCATGACTATTGACTATGAAAGTGAGGGGAAATTGATCAAAATTGAAAAGTTTAGGAATGGCTTCCACTTTCTAAGAAAAATTGACAACTAACCCTTCCCAGATGATCACCTAAAAGTATTGCCAGGTATAAAGGCTGAACAAACACCTAAAAGTATTGCCAGGTATAAAGGCCGAACAAAACATACGCACAAGTTCTTTGCTTCCTCCATTTGATCTCCAACTACCAACCATGCTCATATAATTACAGCAATAACTGTTCTCTGATCAGCGTAAGAGCATATGCTGATCTTTTAGTAGATGCTGCAACCTCAAAGACAAGAGGCAACAGGACTAGAGTGCCCACATATTCAAAAAGTTGCAGAATATTTTGAAATGAATTCCAGTTTGCATTGACCAGACATTCTAGATCAAACATGATGACTACTGGTACCAGCCAAATTGGTCATCTTAATCGTGATAATCTTTTCCGTTTCCGATTCTTCTTATTATACACAACCACACTTTTTGTGTTACTGCTACCATGAGGAAGAGCCAAACTTGATGATGGTTTGCCAATGTAGGTTCTGCCTTTCTTAGAAACCCATTTCAGTGGCATATTGTTAACTACAGTGCCAATATCAGTAGAATTATTCAGTTCAACTTGTTTTTGAATTTGATCTAGCATCTGATGGGTCCAAGCCAATGACAGATCCAACGCAAAAGAATCATCCACTGGCTTTTTCCATAGATCCATCAAAACCTCTTCAAAAGACCGGAAAGACATGGATGGTTGATAACCTTTAAGATTTTCACAAATCATGTTTACTTTGACAACATGCTTGCAAAGGTTACCTTGCATTGACCAAGAACAATCACAGAATGCAAATTCAGATCCTGGATTCCACACTATGTGTTAAGCTACTGTCTTTCTGGCTCACAACCTTGGCAAAGAGGTGGTCTTTATCATCCAAGGAAACAGCATAGTCCGGAATTTGAAGTGCCCGATGCCATGATGTAGAAGCAATATATTTTTCCTTCACATTCTGGAAAGAATCACTCTCATCAGCATACCGGTCAAGCCAGTAGCTTGAATGCAACTCAGTTGTTAACTTGTGGACTAACCAATCTACTCTTTGCAATGCTCCAAGATGTGAATCATCAAAAAGTTTGGCTTTCAGCTTAACATGATAGGCTTCTAATGCTCCAGAAGCTTCCTGGCTTGCTAATGGAAAATTTCTCATCGTTGAAAGCCACATTTCTGCAGAACAGAAGGAAGGGCAAGGAGAAAGTGAGTAAATATATCAAATCAATGACAAACTGACTAACCCATAACTTCGTAAGTAAAATGGTAAGGAACATTTCATTCGTAATATTGGACTTGCATGCATGCATGTGAATATGCCTTCAGTCAAACCAGACATTTTATGTGCATGCAAGAGAGAAAAGGAGAAAGATCTAACCAAGCTTGGGCAACCACATGACTTTGAAATATTCCATGAAAGCAGTTTGGTCAACAAAATCCAGCAAGAATTGTTCCAAGGCAAGCGATGCATTAATACCTCCCCAA
Organism: Glycine max; assembly: GCF_000004515.6. NCBI lineage: Eukaryota > Viridiplantae > Streptophyta > Magnoliopsida > Fabales > Fabaceae > Glycine > Glycine max. The sequence continues at coordinate 8,428,186 of NC_038250.2, forward strand.
ATGTTGTACACTATTCTCCCAAGACGCTTAAAAATCTCCCGCTGAATCTCAATGTTACTACATTTCTTAACAATATTCCTAAGCCAAGATCTACGAACACGCCATAGTGAAAATAGGACAGGACAGCAAAATATATCTCTGTAAAAACAATTAATAGAAGTAAGAAAATTAAACAGCAGCACTATAAAAATTTTAACCAAACTCGTTTCAAAAGCAATAAATCTTACCTCAAAAGATCAATTTCAGCTGCAGCGTCATCAATTAAAAATCCACTGACTTTCCATCCAGGCTCAACACTACGAGCTCGATCAATTAAAGCTTTCAACCACTTAGACACATCGGGCTTTGTAAAGCTACGTGTAATGACCCATGCGACAGGAAGTGCATGTTGTCTTGAATCAAAAACAAGTAGTGTGAACAAGGGATACTGCCAATATGAAAAGATAACTAAGTTAGGATGATTGAAAATATATTGCAATACGAACAAGATAAATGTATTTCTTTTAGATCTACCATAACTTAAAAGTGATGATTGAAAAACAAATATTACTTTAAGTCTCTTCACACCAAACGTAGAGTCTGCTGCAACAACACTTCGATGACCAAAACGAATCATTTGTTGCAGCTGCCATTCTGTTTGGATCCCCAAGATGAAAGGGTCAGACTCTGAAGTATCCTGGTGAAAAAATACAGACTTTCTATTGCGTTCAATCCAAATGCGGATGCTAGCTTGATCATCTAGATCCAGCTCATGGGTAGACCTTTTGATAATCATCCCTAGCTTGTGGACATACTGAGAAGCAAGGCTACTGACTTTTGCATCTGAACCACAATATCGCTGAATTCCTTCTATGTGTTTCTCCAAGATATTCTCTTCTGGGATGCCCAAATATATCATGGACATAGTTTGCTGCTGAATTTCATTGCAAATATACGGAATTTTTTTGGCGCCTGGGCCAATGGCATCTCTATCAAGTGGTCCGTGGCAGATAAAACCAGACTTGTTAATATGACGCCTTTCATTGTATACAATAAGTGCCAGTGATGGCTGAGCATAAAGACGTTTGACAACAAAATGACAAGTACAACCTCGCATTGATTGAGGTCTAGCAGCACGATTTCGAGTATTAAGTCGATACCTTCGACTGGGTAATATACCTCCTCCCTCCCCATAATTTTCAGGGCCAAACGAGCACCAGTACCTTCATAGAGAACAAAGTTCAACTACACAACATAAGTATCAGAAACCTAATTGTGTAGATCACCACTTAAGTTTTAAATCATTCATTTGCTAGTCTGCTGTTGGTTCCAAACTTCAGATAGCAACAAGGAAATGATTTGAACTTATGAACAAGTTTAAGATAAAGGAACTTAACAAGGACCAAATTTTCAACAAGAGAAATATGATTTCACACTTCCAAGTTCCAATGTTCTATAAAAACATAAACTAGAAACACACCAAGCAAGAAAATGCTAAACATATACTACAAAAGCCAAACAATCTTCTGATTACATTACAATAACAAAAAGAGGAATAAAATGTCTATAAGCATGATAATAATCATTTTGAATGACAAAATAGACATGGCAGAAACTTACAGCCTGTACTCCAGATACTCATCGTCCTTGTACTCCTTCAAGCTTCCAATAGTCCGTTTCCTTCCTCTCTCGATATGAAACCGAGTCGGGCACTCCACATTAGTACATTCACCAATTATAAAAGCATCAACTCTGTCATAGGGAATGAGGGCAACCTCATCATGGTGCTCAGCATTACCAAACTTGGTCCAAGTCAGGTCAGCAGCACAAAACTCCTCCTCAGGTGGGTCTTGCAAAGGAATCTTCCCCACGGATTCAACTATAGCCATATCCAAAATGGCACAAAAACCAAAAAACACAAAAACCTTCCTTGCTATATATACAGAACAATCTAGAAGTCTCTCCAGAAACAATCACATGTTCAAAACAGTAAAACTGTTGAAGCACAGAACAGAACACCCTGAAACAACAATACCCTTTTGAGATAAACAGTTAAAGACTTGATTTTGATAAGTATTTTGAGCTATGAGCAATAACAGCTACACAATTCAATCAAAAGAAAGAGTAAAAGCTAAAAAAAACAAAGGTTAGGGCAAGTTGTGTAGTGAGAATTGAAGGGAATACCTACCTTTTTGGTTAAATATTCACAAGAAGAAGAACATGATTGTGCGTGTTGCAGTGGAAGAGAATAGTGCCTTTAAAAAAACACTTTTTCCATCACATCAAATGCAATTATAACACAAAGTCTATCATAGGGTTGAACCAACCAATGAATAGCTCCATTCAAGAACAAGCTGCGACCGGATTTAAAAGGATACTGAACAATACAAGCTCCAGGAATTGGTTCTAAGAGAAAAGCAATGGACTCGCGTGGGTAGTCTCGATTTTACTATCGCTACCACCATGTAATCATGAGTTGATGAGTCATACCCAATGCCAAATAATTTTGAATCGTCACCACATTGTTAATTCATTTATGAAGACAGGTACATGGTTTCCATATGATAAAATCATGATGATTCAAGTACGCATGGGTTAAGATTATAAATCCTCTGCAAGAACCAACAAAGCCTACCTATTAGGGTTGATTGGTTAGTAGTGAGAATTTAGGTAATTTATATCAGATCCTAGATTAAGTATCCTTGTTACCGCTATACATTAAAAAAATGTAGCTAGTATTTTAAACACACAAATTTAAATATTTGTATTTTAATATTATTTATTTTTATTATCATTAAAATAATTTTTTTTAATTGAATTAATTTTATATAACTTTTTATATAATAAGTATGTTTTTTTGTTGGATAAGATAAATTGTTTTAATTAAATATGAAGGTTTTTTTTATTTTACCAAAAAACTTTTAATGGTAAAGGAGTTTTTTAAGTTAAAAATTAATAAAACTGAACAAATAACTTGTACTTATTTTTAAGTTTCTTTTTTCTAGCTTTAAATTAAAATTAACTTTTAAATAGAAAAAAAAGTCAGGCACCAAACAGAATAAGTTACACGAAATCTGCCAAATAAAATAATTCATCAAAATTTATGTTGTAGAATATCAGACTGCAAGTTATAAAAAGTATGAATTGAATACTACAAGAATTTGATATTCTCTTTAAAAAAAATGTTAATAGTACTAAATTGAAAACTACAATACTTATTTAAAAGTCTTATCTTAGTTGAATATATATTATAAATTTTTTATTAAAAATCTTTTAAAATCTCAATCTTAAACTAAACTGAAAGATATACAAGAATTTGATTTGATCATATAAAGGAATAGGTATCCTTTCAACTTTTTTCTATACCTCCCTAAAGATAAAATATGTAATAAAAGAATAAATTCAAATATTTCATTGGTGAGTGAAGTAGTGTAACCAATAGAAATGGAAATCTAGGTGACATCTTAAATGCTACATGACTACAAGTTGGGCAAAAGGTGAGAAATGGGAGAAACGTACAAATCTGAAATCCCATTGGCACTGCCTTGCTTATTGTTACAAATAGCACAAATTCATAAATAAGAGACATCATGTGAAATGATTTGCATATTAAAAAGGGACAAAAACTGTATGCAGAACTTTATTTATTTTGAATATGGGCTCAATCCACCTGACCCAATCGATCATTTAATAAGCGGAGAAGAGGCCCACATGACACATCCCATCATGCACTTCATTATTTGGTAGAAAATAACATCTATTGCATTTGTATGCATGATATTAATGATAATAACCAGGCAAAAGGCTATTTTGAGAGATTCACATTTGACACTATATTTAGAAGGGAGGGGGAAAAATAGTATAACTTTTGTGTTAATCTTAGGAGTGAGCTACAATAAGCAAACTCTGAAGTTATCAAAGCTCTCATATCATTTAAACAACAAAACTTTCCAAGATTTGAAGTTACGTGATAATAGTATGTTACCAAGCTCACGGTAAAATTGTATATACTTTTTTCTTAATGAAAAAACTTATTTAATATATATATATATATATAATAAATATATATATATATATATATATATATATATATATATAATAAAGAGTTTCATGTAAAACAAATATACTTTCAACCAATCAAAGATTATTTTTCATATTTCATTTAAGATACTTATTATTAAAATCAATAAATATATCTGTGTTGTAATTGAATGATAATGTTTACATTATTAGTGCCTAAGTTGTTCATTCTACTGTAAATTTGATTATTCCTCATTTAATTTAAATTTTTAAAAAAATTCAATCTCTTTAATTTATTCAAATAAAGATTATGAATCATGATTCAAATAATATATTTTCCATTTTTTATTTAATTTTAAAAACCTCGTCTCTTTAATTTATTCAAATGTTTATTGTTATTTTTTGTGAAGTTTCAAATGTTTATTACTAATAACAGATATCTGTCATTCTCTTTAATTTTTTTATTTACAAATTTTACTTAAATTTGAAAAATATTCAGTATAGCTCACGAAAAACTTGTTAATATTTATTGAAAGCAAATGCAAGGCCGTTTCTACATAAATTTGGGCCTAAGGCAAATTTTATAAAAATAAATAGTGAAACTAGTTTTTTAGCCTAAAATCATTTATCAATGTTTTATAATTCAATAATTTTAATATTTTACTTTTAATCGATAAATTAGCTAATGCATTCAATCTATCTAATAACATTGTTGATCTTAAATAAGATTTAAGTAATTTTAATTTTAAAAACTTCTTTTAACGATGACAATCATTACCGAGATAAACAATGCATGTATTTAAAAAAGACTCTAATCCTTTTATATAATTTAATATTTCTATTGGTATGTTAACTTCATCTTTTAATATTTCTCTCAATACTTCTAATTCTAAAAATAAATCTAGACCATCAATATTTGAATTTTAATCACATCTTAAAATTTTTTTAAGATCAATACAATATTTTTTTCAGATCATCTTTGTTTAAAGTTTTAAATTTTTTAAAAGCAAATAAAAAATCAAAAATAGTTTCATATTGTAGAAATTATTCAAATTGAATCTCTATGAAAAAAAGGGATTGATCTACTATGTATTAAAAATATTCAAATACAAAAAGAATATTTTGCATGATGAGTCTTTTCGTTTCCACGCACAAATGAAGAATCTACTATGCATAAAAAAAATTAAATGTTACAATTTACAAAAAATAAAATGTCTATCAAACCAATTAAAATTAATTACGAGTCTGTTCGGTTTCCACATACAATCAGATTCTAAATATATCATTAATATTTAAGATTTGTTCAAGAAAAAAAAATTAATACCTAAAATACTAATAATTTGATGTATCCCATCAAATGACAATGCATCTTCAACCTGATTTCCAATAAAAACTCTTTTCTTGCAACACCCTTTATCAAAAGAGCAAAAGACACAAGATTTTACCATAATCTTATCAATTATGTTCATAGAGGATTCTGTCCCCTGCTTGAGTGGATGAGCATCAAGCATGAATGCAATCATTAATCAATGCTAGAGCCGTAAAACGTTTGTCAAATTCATCAATAAAACCAAAACCAGAAAAACAAACAAACAAACAAACAAAGCATAATTAAATCTTTGCTCGCGTTTACTAAGCCAATGCATATATATATAATAATTCATAAATTGAATTTCATATTTGTGTATTGAGCTGGCCCTAATAAAAATATGAGTGAATTGGAATCATTATGCATGTATGGGAACGGGGCCTGCAAAGACACTGATGCAGCCACAAACCATATAGTATTATGCCACTGCCATATGTCCTTCTGTTCACTGTTTCTGCAAAGGCATGCACCCTTCAAAAAACGTGCATGTCAAGTTGCGTGAGATCAAGGCGCTATCATTCAAACACTTGACGTTACAATAATAAATAGCCTCATTACTGTTCCCACAAGCATGAAATGCAAGCAAGGGGAATACCAGTTTGGTTTTTTTCAAACTTGTACTCACTCGTGTGGCCACTTAGTGGCCACGGGCATTGATAACATTAACCCTAACGAAGGATTAACTTGTTACTTTAATAACTTATAAACAGATTTGGCTAGTTTACAAGCTAATATGGTATAAAAACATATTTTACTACTACTAACTTTTAGCTTATTTTCTTACATGTTTGGTTCCGCATCCAATGGCCTCTAACTTGAGTTTTTTTACTTAGAAGTTGAAGCTACACTAAACATCAGTTTGTTTGCAGCAAAATGCGACTAAAAGAAATGTGAAATGAACAGTAAAATGAGATGAAATTCATACTTTTATGTTTTATTTTAATTCAAAAAATTAACTTCAATTCACTTTCTTTCCATTTCATTTCACTTTACTAAAAACTTTATAAGTAACTTATGTCCGAACTTGGGAAGTCAATGTGCAAACGATGCAATACCTAACATGCTATACATAGATACTTCAACTATTTTATAGCTTATACTTAGTTATTAGTTTTTTTTTCTATTTTTATCTTCATTAGTTTATTTAAAATTTCCTTTTAATTTTTATGTTAAATTATGTCATTTTACATGAGTTAACTTAAACATTTTCAATTCAATCAGTTAACTTGTATCTTTCCAATAGTTCAGTTTTTAACCTTTAGCTAACTTATAAACTACAGCTAACTCAGACTGAAAAATACTCTAATTTTTACCAATTAACTTGTTCTTACCACCCAAACCAACTATATTTTATTTCCTTTGTCGTACTAGCCATCGTTTCAAATTGAATTTGAGAATGAAAGCGGAACAAACGAACATGGGTTGGTTAGTTTCATTTCAAGGGTTCACAATTAAAGAGAATAGTGGTCCTGCTTCCACTTAAAGACAGATCCCGATATTTTGATGACCCTATTTCTTCAAGTAGCTACATCCGTCACATTAAAGAGCAACCATGGAGAGACACAAACCAAAACATATAATTCATGTGCTACGAATGGAACCTTTCGATTGTATATTTACCAACGTTGATGGCTTGTCAACTGTTTTTCATTTTTAAAGTACAGTATCTCTCGGTTATTCCGGTATATGTTTCCCTCACCTCATAGTCAAAGTTCTTCTGGGAGAAATAAATGTCATTTTAGTTTAGAAACTTCAATTTCAATCTTTCTTTTTTGATAGAGTAATTGACCATCTCTTAACAAACTCAATAAAAATCTTCAGCCAAACTCTAATTTAAACACCCATTTTACAAAAGAAAATCATTTATACTTCAATTTTCAGTTTTAATGGAAAGTGAGTTGAAAACTATAGTAAATAACTTTTCATAAAGTCACACAAATAAGTAATGTTTTACAGTGTCATTAACTAATATGGGGATTTAGTCATTTTTAGTTAATCATTTCTTACTCAAGGTTGAAAAAAGGTGACCCCTACAATTTTAAAACCGATCGAGAACATAGGACCACACTGAATAAGTACTATCATCACGAAAAATTCGTGATACCTAATTTGGCTAGTTGGCCATCTCAGGACCAAAACAATCAATTCCCACTTTTTATTCCAACATTGGGAAAATCGACAAAAAATGAAATCAAGGATTCAATTTGCATTTTTCTTCATAACAAGCGATGGAGGATTCAAGAACATGACAAAGAGGACAAAGTCGCTTCTAAAATGTTGCCAATTTTGGTTTGAAATTTAATCCACAATTTTTCTTACAAAAGAATTAATCCAACAAGTAAAGAATCGACATAAAGTTACAAAATGAAAAGGGGAAAAAATGGTCAACTTACACATTGAGGAGCCATAACCGGCTTCAATTGTACCCGATTCAAATTCAAGTCCTCTTTTCCATCTGTCCATAGTAACATAATGGGGTCTAGTGGATGTAGCATGGTGAAGAAAATATGCGCTTTAAATCCTCTGCAGAGTCCTCGTGACTGTTTCCAATGATTCATAGGGTACAAGCTTGTCCACCTTTGTTTTTTGTGTAAATAATTGGTGAATGTATCTCTCTACAAGCTATAGAGTCTTATCTTTTTCTTGTTTTTTTTTTTTTACCTTTCAGATTCAATCAACCTGTTCACCAATCAAGTCTAGACCAACTAAAAGGAATGATATGCCCTGGAATAACAAGAAGTAGAAGTGGATTCCCTGAGCAGAAAGGAGACTCCTTGCTGAAGCTGTTAGAAGTAGAAAGGCCAAAGCAAGCTCCTTCATGTATATTCTGTTATGCTTCTTCTTTGACCCCACCTTTTTCTCTTGTAGCTGGATTTCTTCTTTTATTTCCGCAAGATCAGGCGCTGAGGAGCCTCTTTGATGATGCTTTGGTCCTTTCTCAATCAAGGAAACAAGGTCACCCTCAGAGGAACGGCCGGATTTCTTGGTGACAACCCACTCGTATGCACTTCCGAGATGGAAAAGACCGGAGATCATGGCATTGAATTTGGTAACCGACATGGTGTTTTCGAAGAGAAGGTAAGGGACAATGAAAGGGAAGGATTTGGGGGCTGGAAGGATGTTAAGTAACGACATGGTGGCAGGGATGTAACAAACAACCAAAGCAGGAAGCTCGGCCTCCGGTACAAACATTGTCATGGGAAGAATTATACAGAAAAGGGTAAATGAATAGAAGGGTAATATCAATTTTCTTAGAAGAAAGAAGAGAAATATCATGTTGAATTTTTTCCATATGCTTATCTGCAAAGACATAGTTGATAGCCAACACTGTATAAGTACTAAAGACTAGATGATATCAAGGTTAATAACAATTACTGTTGTCATAAAAACAAGGTCCTGAGTTGTACATGACATAGTACATAGTGATATACATACCTTGGAGCGTATTATGTCGGGCAAACAAAGACGGAACAATTGCATTGGGCCAGAGTGCCATCTATGCTGCTGTTTTCTATAAGCTTCATAAGATTCAGGTAGCTCACATTGGCACTGGAAGCAGTAACAACTTGCAGTTAGCTTTAATAGTGAATTGGAAATGACAAATTGAACACCATAGTAAAAACTAGTGCGATGCAAACCTCAACATCATTGAGGAAAATAAATTTCCAGCCATGAAGATGGGCACGTACAGCGATATCCATATCCTCCACTGTGGTCCTCTCCAACCAACCACCAGCATCCTCAAGGGCCTTTATTCTCCACACACCAGCCGTTCCATTGAACCCAAAAAAGTTAATGAAAACCCCATTCACTTGCTGTTCTACCTCAAAATGGAAAGCCAAATTAATGTTTTGCAACCGTGTTAGCAGGTTCTCATCCTTATTCACAAAGGACCATCTTGCCTGAACAAGTCCTAACTCGTCGTTATCCTGTGTATGTATGATGTAGTAGTATCAACAACTGAATTAGTTGACAACAACAGCAAAAACAATCACACTCACACACAGACACATACATGCCATGACACATCCATCTACCATGGTTACTCAAACTATAGGACAAAAGACACATGAATGCCAAATTTCATGTGCAAAACAACATTGGATGAATGAATTACCTTAAAATGAGGAATCGTTCTTTTAAGGAAATCTGGGGTGGGCTGAAAATCAGCATCAAAAATGGCAACAAACTCGTAGTCTTTCACGTAGCTACAATTCATGGCAGAATTCAGATTCCCAGCCTTGTATCCCGTTCTAATCACCCGATGCCTGTACACAATGTTGGCACCCTCTTTCTGCCATTTCTGAACCTCTTCCCTGATCAACGACTGTGTTGTTATGTCATCCGAATCATCCAGAACCTGAATCAACAACTTTGATTTTGGCCAATCCAAATTACACACGGCACCAATTGATTGCTGATAAACCTGAACAAACACACATCAAAGTTAAGCTGGATCGATAAAAGTCAACAAAAAACAAAAACACCACATCAAACATACCAACAGGAGTAACAAGTCCATTAATCAGTTTTTGTGTTGTTCTCCAATCAGAATTGTAATTTCACCTCGATAATGTAAACCTTTATTATGCGGATTACCCAGATAAAACTTCAATTCTGATAGGAGAATAATATCAAAAACAGATAAAGAACTGCATCTTTTTTTTCAACAAAGATAAGATGCATTCCTTACACATTTTTGGTGTTGTTCTCCAATCAAAATTAGAGTTTCACCTCGGTAATACAAACCCTTATTGTCTAAATTACTTAGATGAAACTCCAATTCTGACTAGAGAACAATATCAAAAAGCAATCAAGGAAGTGTATCTAAGTTTTTTCCTTATGCTAATTAATGTACTTCACCTCTCTCTCATTGCACATGGGGATCTGCACAAGAACCATGGGGAAGAAACCCTTCTCGCCGGACTCAAGATCCACATCCCCACCCTTGGGAACCGGTTTGATCTTCTTGAACCGGATCCAGAAACACCCCAAACACAGCACCAACCTATCCAAACTCTGGACAATGAACAACACAATACACACATTGGCTAGGAATTGAAGAGGGGGAGCAAGATACTCCACGCGAACAAAGACCCACATCAAATAAGCCCAATCAAACACACCCTTCACACCCCAAAACCTCGGAGCCTCAAAATGCCACCCTTTGAAGTACGCAGCAACCTCAAAAAACAGCAACATAAGAGACACAAAGAGGAACACTTTGATGCAGTTATAGAATCTACTCTTCACGGTGGGGTTCTCCTTCTCCCTCCCACCACCGCCGCCGCCACCGTCGGTGTCGGCGTCGGTTCTTCCGGCAGCCACGCGGCGCTTCACGGCGGCGACCAGACCCAATAATGCAGGAGCCACAGAAGCAAGGCAACCTGCGGCTTTGTGAGCTTTAAGTAGCAGAACCCACGTTAGTTGCTTCGCGTTTTTCCCTCTACCTTTGTTGTCTCTATTGTTATTATTGTTATCATTATCATTCCCAATGATGAAGTCTTCATCAGAAGGACCCTCGAGTTCCAACATCGACCATTTTGGATTCTCCATCTTCACCACCACTGGGGTGCCCCTGTGACTCTCCTTCCCCCACCATTTCAACGAAGTTGCCATTTCAACAAAAAAAAAATATCTTTTTCTTGTTTTTTATCCGCAGGAATCAAACACAGTTACTTAAAAAATTTACAATAACTCACGTAGGAATCAAAAATAAATACCAGAAAGTTTTCAATATCTCAGCCGCCTGTTCAACGAACTGATTAAACTCTTTTCTTTTCTTGTTTTCTTTTGTATGGTATTATTTGGTCCACCCCAGGAAGTGAAAAGAGGGAAAGGTTAAGACTTTGATCTCATTGTCAGAAAAGGGAGTGAAGAGATGAAGTGGGTAGGAGAGAGAGAGACGCGTGGAAGAGGGAACAGAGCGAGGCGTCTCAAAGACACGGTGACATTGGGAAGAAGGTGATACGTTAGATTATGCGAGAGTGTGGTGCAGTTCAGAGAGAGAAAGAACACTGTTTATTATAGCCTGTGGGAAGAGTACAAGTATGATGAAAGTTTCACATCTAATTACAGCTTGCAACTCACAATGAGAGGGTCTCAACTCTCTCAAGTAGGAAAGGGAGTGACAGAGAGAGGAGAGAGGAAAGAGGAGAGAGAAGAGGGAAAATGAGAACGATTAAAAAATGATGTATTGGAACACAGGAAGGATAAACAGCTCAACACGTCACTGGTTTTGGTTTAGGATAATGACTCTTTATTTTTTCTTTCTTTTGTGTGTCAATGGGAGTTTTTGAACGAGTAGATTTTGTTTTTACCGTAACGAAAAAAGGCAAACAAAAAACTTGTTGAATTTTCTCTTTTAAATGGTCAAATCTTTCACATTTTGATGTATAAACACACTCAATCATTAACCATCACACGCTTCCCTTTCCACTTATCCCTTTTTAACCTATGTTTGTTTTAGTAAACTAGGTTTGGTGTGATACATTTGATTTTCAAATAAATAAAAAATTAACCAAGATTTCCTTCAAAAATATAAAATATGTTTGCATACTTTATTTTAACTTAAAAGCAAATTTTAAATGAAATTAATACTAAGATTATTTTTTAAACTTAAATTTATAAATTTTAATTTAAACATAATTCGGTGCATTTTTTACGAAACGTTAATCTGATGCATGTTTAATTTTTATTATCGTCGTTATCTACATTAAGACTTAAGTTTAATCTTTATTAACGTCTTTGTAAAAATAATGTGTTCAAAAGACAGTATCTCGATTATTGTCTTTAATGTGAAAGTTGTAGACTGCATGTTTTATTGTGCGTTAACTACGAGCATTTTTTAAAATTTTCACGGTTAAAGGGGCAATTGTTGCCACAGATTTATTTATTTATTAATGTATATAAAAAATTTACTCCATAAAAAATTATATATTATTTTTTTAAACGAAAGTTCAAACAAATATATAACATTCAATATAAAAATTATACACTTAACTTCAAACCATTTAGTCCAATTTTTATTATTGTCACAATAATAACAAAAACACACATCATAGAACATACCTTTTCACACACTAAATTAGTAATATATATAATATTCAATATAAAAATTATACACTTAACTTCAAACCATTTAGTCCAATTTTTATTATTGTCACAATAATACCTTTCTCACTCTAAATCACTTTCACTCTATTACACATTTTTATTCATTTTTCTTAAATCTAATTAGATTTAATTTCTAAATTTATTCAATTATTCACGTTCACGAAATCACAGTAGTCTAACTCACGGACGTGTGTGTTGTATACATTGGTAGCATTGTGATCTTTGCGAAGTTGCAATTTTTGTAAAATTGTGATAAGACTTTTATCAAACAAAAATAGTTTTTTACTCTCTTTTTTTTTGTAGTGTGCTAAAAATGAAGAAAATTTTAAAAAGGGATTCCACAACACCATTAGAGTCATCTGCGACAAAAAATCTTAGAAGTTGATTTGGAAAATCTTCCCGTTGATATAGGAGAAAGAAAATAAATATCATGTTATCTTCCTAATGATAGGATAACATCCAAAGATCTTATTTGCAAAATGGACCTCGTCATCTAAGAGAGCATGATTTTTCAAAACGACAATTTGGGACTCTATTTTGAAAGTTTAATCCTGAATGGTTTTTGGAATTTAGGAATTGGTTAGAATATAGTGTATCAAAAGATGTTGCATTTTGTTTGTATTGTTATCTTATGAGACTTGACATATGAGATCAAAAAATTGGTTTTCGGAATTTAGCTTATTTGTACTTCAAAACTTTAGATTTCTTTTATCGTGATATTATATATTTTGTATTACCTTGTGATATTTTATTTTTAAAAAAACATTAGAAATTATTTATTGTCCCCACTAAGAAAAATTTCCAGATCTGTCGCTATTCATGTGTGATTATACAGTTCAGATTCACTCATTTCACTCTCATAAAAGATATTTTCTCTCATAAGATATGCCCTCATATATGAATAGAGAAGGAGGATGTATCATATAAGAATGACACTCTTATGTGAGAATAAGAATGATTAATTTGGCTTTTATAGATGATATTATGCTTCTATCTAGAGGAGATATCCCTTCTGTGTCAACTATGTTTGCCAAGCTTCAACACTTCTATAGGGTTTCAGGGCTTTCCATTAGCTATGATAAATCTGCCATATACTCAGCCGGTATTAAGCCTCATGAGCTTTCTCATATTCATCAGCTTACTGAATTTAGCTTGGGTGGCTTCCATTTTAGATACTTGGGTGTTCCCCTTTTATCATCTAGATTAAATGTATACCACTATGCTCCCTTGCTTTCCAAGATTACTGACCTGATTCAGGGATGGAGCAGGAAGTCTTTATCTTATACAGGTAAGCTAGAGTTGATCAGAGCAGTTATTCAAGGAATTGTGAATTTATGGATGAAGATTTTTCCTTTGCCTCAATCTGTTTTGGACCGGATCAACGCTTCATGCCGTAATTTTCTGTGGGGCAAAGCGGATATTGACAAAAACAAGCCCTTGGTTACTTGGTCAGTAGTTTGTTCTCCGAAAAAAGAAGGGGGTTTAGGCCTTTTTAATCTCAAGGATTGAAACCTTGCACTTCTTTCCCGTATCCTGTGGGACTTTCATTGTAAGAAAGATTCTCTATGGGTTTGGTGGGTTCACCATTACTATTTCAGAGGGAGCGATGTGTGGAATTACAATACTTCTTCATCAGATTCAATTTTGATAAAGAAAATTATTCAAATAAGGGACTTTATTATCTCCAAAGAGCTAAGTATGGAAGAGACCAAAAAGATGATTAAATCTTGGAGCACCAATGAACAATTGCTTGTTGGCAAAGTCTATGAATACATTAGAGGTGTCAAGCCTATTGTTAGTTGGTGTCCTGTTATATGGAACCCAGCAATCTCTCCTAAGATGTCTTTCATTCTATGATTTGCTAAAAAGAACTGACTGCTTACTCTTGTCAAAGCTGCTTTTTTAAACAAGGGTTCCCTCTACCCTTTATGTTCAAATGAGGCTGAGTCAAATATTCATTTGTTCTTTTCTTGCAGGAAATCTCTCCAAGTTTGGGCTCACATTCGTGATTTGGCTCCTTTCCGCAGACGTTTCACTTCTTTACAGCGCATTACTGACTCTTTAATTAGGGGCAGATCCACATCAGGTGTTCAAAGAAATTTTCGTTGTCTGGCTATAGCAATTACGGTCTACTGCATCTAGTTGTCTAAGAACAAGTTGATTTTTGAAGATTATCAATTTTCTGTAATAGAGGTCATTAGCAAGATTAATTTTTTTATGTATAGACAATCACACCTATTGCATTTGTTTTAGCATATTGATCTAGGCCTTATTGTATTAGGAAGACTTTTGCTTTTCTCTAGCTGTGGGGTATGCCCCGTTTATTGTTGTATCATTTTGGATTTAATATAATTTACATTTTTTCCAAAAAAAAGAATGATTAATCTCAACCTTTAGATTAAAATAAAAATCAAGATAAAACATTTTAAATTCAAATTAAAAATACATTTAACTATAAAATCCCTATAAGATTTATCAAACAAAAAAAAATATTTTAAATATTTCATTTACATCAAGATCAACTCCACAACCACCACTATTGTCGACACTGTTGGACATTTTAGTGTAATTGATCTCTTTATTATGTTAAAATAAGAGTGCACGCTTGTTTTAATGTAATAACGAGATGTTCGGTTTAGGCAAAAGGTTGGAAGTTACATGGAAGTTACTAACTTCCATCAACGGTTGGAAGTTACATGGAAGTTACTAAAACTTCCATTAACGGCAATTTTTTAAAAATAAATAACTTCCATCAACCGCCAAAAACTACCGGTTCTTTGATTATAAATAATCATTCTGGTTCAGAAAGCATAACGGTGTGACAAAACATACAAGACCAAAACAAAACTCTTGAATTATAATCTTCTGATTTTATCCGATTGAACAATTTTGGTTGAACCCCGAAATTTGATTCAATCTGAAAGTGTTATACACGACTTCAGATTTATCCAAGTATTATCTCGATTTTCAAATTTAACCAACAAAAGATTGAATCAAATCTTTCGAGATGACGAACGATAGTTCGAAGATGACAAGCAAGTTTGCGAAGTTGGACAAGTTTGAAGGGCAGGATTTCAGAAGATGGCAGAAGAAGATGCACTTTCTCTTGACAACATTGAATGTGGTGTATGTGCTGAGTACACCGATGCCGATGTATATGGAAGACGAAACTCTGGATCAAACAAGGAAGCGTTCGCAATGGGAGAACGACGATTATATTTGTCGTGGACACATTCTGAACGGTATGTCTGACTCTCTCTTTGATATTTATCAAAATGTTGAGTCTGCTAAGGAATTATGGGACTCTCTTGAATCCAAGTATATGGCAGAAGATGCCTCAAGTAACAAATTCTTAGTTAGTAATTTCTTTAATTACAAAATGATTGATTCGAGGCCTGTTATGGAGCAATATAATGAACTGCTGCGGATTTTGGGTCAGTTTACTCAACATGATTTGAAAATGGATGAATCCATTGCAGTTTCATCTATAATTGATAAACTGCCTTCTTCTTGGAAAGACTTCAAGCATACCTTGAAACATATGAAGGAAGAGTTGACTCTGGTTCAACTCGGCAGTCATTTCATGATTGAGGAGTCGCTGAGGGCTCAGGAAATTGACAAAGTCAATAATAAAACCGTAGCAGGTTCCTCTTCCGTTAATATGGTAGAGGAAAGTGGAACAGTTAAGCAAAATTACAATGCTAAAGGTAACAAACGAAAATTTCAAGGAAATAAGAACAAAGGTCCAAACAAACAGACAAAATTGTCATGTTGGAAGTGTGGGAAACCTGGTCATTTAAAGAGGGATTGCCGGGTGTTCAAAGGAAAGAACAAGGCTGGTCCAAGTGGGTCTAATGATCCTGAAAAGCAACAAGGTCAGATTGTAGTGAATAATTTTAATTCGAATACGAATTCAAATTATGTATCACTAATATCTGATGCATTCTATGTGCAGGATGATGACGTTGCTTGGTGGTTTGATTCGGGAGCAACAAGCCATGTGTGCAAAGATCGTCGTTGGTTCAAGGAATTTAGACCAATTGATGATGGCTCTATTGTGAAGATGGGCAATGTTGCAACTGAACCAATCCTAGGATTAGGTTGTGTGAATTTAGTTTTTACTTCCGGAAAAAGTTTGTATTTGGATAATGTCTTATTTGTACCTGGTATTCGTAAGAACTTATTGTCTGGTATGGTTTTAAATAATTGTGGTTTCAAGCAAGTACTTGAAAGTGACAAGTACATCTTGTCAAGACATGGCTCGTTTGTTGGATTTGGTTATCGTTGTAATGGAATGTTTAAATTAAACATTGATGTTCCTTTTGTTCATAAATATGTTTGTATGGCCTCGTGTAGTTCTATAATTAATATGACAAAATCAGAAATTTGGCATGCTAGATTAGGACATGTTCATTACAAAAGATTAAAAGATATGTCAAAAACATGTATGATTCCTCCTTTTGATATGAACATTGAAAAATGCAAAACTTGCATGTTGACCAAGATCACTAGGAAACCTTTTAAGGATGTTAAAAGTGAGACTAAAGTCTTAGACCTTATTCATAGTGATTTGTGTGATTTGCATGCTACTCCATCATTAGGTCATAAAAAATATCTTGTTACTTTTATTGATGATGCATCAAGGTATTGTTATGTATATTTATTAAATACAAAAGATGAAGCTCTTGATAAATTTAAAATTTATAAGAAAGAGGTATAACTTCATCAAAATGGGCTAATCAAAACTCTTCGTACAGATAGGGGAGGTGAGTATTATGATCCGGTTTATTTTCAATCTACTGGAATAATACATCAAACTACAGCTCCCTATACACCACAACAGAATGGTGTAGCCGAAAGGAAGAATAGAACCTTGAAAGAAATGGTGAATTCCATGTTATCCTATTCGGGTTTAAGTGAAGGATTTTGGGGTGAGGCTATGTTGACAGCCTGTTACTTGTTGAACCGAATTCCTAACAAAAGGAATAAGGTTACCCCATATGAACTTTGGCACAAAAAGACACCAAATTTGAGTTATCTCAAAATTTGGGAATGTAGGGCTGTGAGAACTCAGCATAATTTGGCCGATCATTTAACCAAAGAGTTAAGTAGAGATCTCGTAAAAAGGTCGGCTGTGGGATTAGGATTAAAGTCCATCTGAAATCTCTTATGTTAAGATACCCAATTCCCATCTAATATGACATTAGGTGCTGAATTCAATGTGGAAAGCTTAACATGTAGAGATTGGAACACATCATCGAAAGTATCCCAAAAGGAATGTGTTCGGTTCTGTAAGTTAAGGAGGTTGAAGTATAACTTCTTAATGGTCCTTTTGAAAAATTGCATTTGCAGGTGCAAGAAAGAAAAGGACTACCTATATAAGCATGAAGTTTAGCCGCTTCAAGAAGCTGGGACTTGGCTTTGATATGCTTATGAAGGATAGGGACACAGGCTAGTAAAACTAGTGTCGAGCAAGAGTAATGTTATAAACTATTGTGCAAATTATCTTCATGTATTCATTATGAATAGAAAGGGTTCAATCCTTAGTGACACCCTGATATTCGAATATTTGAAACGTGTAATTTGCTAAGATGAAATTCAATCGTCACGATATTTCATCTATGCAGTAGTTTGTGGTATGTTATGACTTTGGTGATTTGATTGGTAATTACACTAAAATGGGGGAGGTTTGTTGGACATTTTAGTGTAATTGATCTCTTTATTATGTTAAAATAAGAGTGCACGCTTGTTTTAATGTAATAACGAGATGTTCGGTTTAGGCAAAAGGTTGGAAGTTACATGGAAGTTACTAACTTCCATCAACGGTTGGAAGTTACTAAAACTTCCATTAACGGCAATTTTTTAAAAATAAATAACTTCCATCAACCGCCAAAAACTATCGGTTCTTTGATTATAAATAATCATTCTGGTTCAGAAAGCATAACGGTGTGACAAAACATACAAGACCAAAACAAAACTCTTGAATTATAATCTTCTGATTTTATCCGATTGAACAATTTTGGTTGAACCCCGAAATTTGATTCAATCTGAAAGTGTTATACACGACTTCAGATTTATCCAAGTATTATCTCGATTTTCAAATTTAACCAACAGACACCACCACCACCGACGGTGGTGGCAATGACATCGATGAAGGTCATGTTGGTGGCGATGATCATGGTGGTAGTGACAATAATAACGACAACAATTGTGTTGGTGATGACAACGATCATAATGGTTGTTGCAGTGGAGACCATGTCACTTGTGGTAGAAACATTATCACGATGATAGTGGGGACATGGTGATGATGGGTTTGAGATATTTTAGGATGTGATAAATTAAATATTTAAGATATTTGATTTTTTGTTTAGTATATCTTTTAGAGATTTTATAATTAAATTGGATTTTAATTTGAATTTAAAATATTTTAATCTTGATCTTTAATTTAATATAACACTTCAAGTTAATCATTCTCATTTTCGCATAATTCTCATATGATAAGTCTTTTATATGGGTAAAGTTCCTTAATTATTTAAGTTTTTGTTTTTAATCCTTCAACTAAATGATGATTGGTCTTGGTCTCCAAATTATTTTTCAATTTGATTTTTGGTCCTTGCCGTCAAGTTCCCCGTCAAATGATGATGCCGTAGTTGATTTGTGGCAAAAACAATTTCTCATTGTTTTCAACCACCAGAAATTGCGTCCAAAACACCAAATAATTTGGTATGCAAAATTTGTGACGCTACTCTCAAAATCGCTTAATTTGTTTATTCAACAACCTTAAAAATCAAATTATGCACATTCAATTGATTCACAATGAAACCACAAATATCAATGAATTTCAACTGAAAAGATTATATGTTATAACCTAATGCACATTATTTCTAAGCTCCATCAGCATTCTCCAAAATCCCAAATCTTTGTTCTTGTGTAACAATTGTAGAAACTCTTTATCGACAAACTAATCCAATAGCCTATCTTGCCATACCCTCCCTCACTTTTGTTCATCGTTGGGGTTTCTCCCCCTTCTTGGGCCTTGGATATATCTGGGATTTGTTATTGGCATGTGGATGGTAAAACCACAAGTGACTGATTAAGATTGGCATTGGGTTTTCTTTGGATTTGTTTCTTGGGGTTTCTCCCCCTTCATCGTAAGTGACTGATTGAGGTTCGTGTGGGGTTTTCTTCTAGGAAGGTGGGAAGTGAGGCATTATTTTGCAGATTTTGTACTTTGAAACTTCATTCTCAATCGGATCTTAGAACTCCGTCACACTCGACTGGTACTCTGGTGTTAATGGCATTGACTTCAGCCATGATAAATGTTGAAAATCAATTCAAAATTAAAATTTTAAATCTTTAAGATATTGTTTAAATTTTAAAAAAAGATATTATCTTATTTCTAAGATGTTATTTAGAATTAAAAATATATTTCATAAATTAATAAATTTTTTTTTCTTTTAAGATTATGATGTTAAGTCTATATATAAAGATTCTTAATATAATAAGAATTACTCAAAGAGGAACATCATCATCCTTGGTGAGATAGTGAGATCATGTGGAGGAAAGATTTATAAATTTGTTTAATTTATCTTAAAAATTTGTTGTGAAGAAATTTTAAATATAAAAATAAAAGTTTAAATCACATTAAAAAAATTGAAATCATAGATGTAAAAGCGAGAATTTAAATCACGTTAAATAAATTTATAATTTTTATGTTATTTTATTTATGATGTTCTCTTTTATTTTTGGTTGTGTGATTTTTGAATAATAAACATACAAAACATTTTTTTCCTAACAGTAAAATGTCATTGTTTTCCTATGAACCTCTCATTATCAATATTTTAGTGAGGGTGAGGGTTTTGTTCAAATTTCCTCGCGGCAAAATCACCCTGCGACACTCCTTTGTGCCATCGCAATCCTCTCTCACGACGCCCACCCTCTTGGCAAAAGTTAATGTATTGTTTTGAATGATTTATGAAGATGATGATGGGTTGATTTAACGGTGATTGTCTATGAAAGATTTGAGATAAAAACAAGTCATTTGCAGCTTTTAATTGCTAGAAAATGGTTCAACGCATTTTAAATGTTTCATCAAACATTTTTTGGCAATTAAAAACTGTCAGATTTTTTTTTGCCACAAATTGACTATCAATTATCATTTGACCGAGGAACTTGACAATAAGGACCAAAACCAAGCTGAAAATAATTTAATGACCAAAACCAGTCAACATTTAATTAAGGGATTAAAAACAAAAATCATAAATAATCAAGAGACTAAAAATATATTTCACCGAAGACTAATATATATATATATATATATATATATATATTTATTTATTTATTGTCAGTAGTTTCTACTACAACTTAGAGATCAAGTTCTGATAAATGTAAACCCAAACAAGCGGAGTGTTAAAGAAAGAAACGCGTTTAAAGGATGACCAATGCAATTTAAAAGAGACTATTAATGCAAAAACAAATTAACAATTGATAAAAGTGGACAAAAGTTCACCAAGTACACACACCTTTGGTTTACCTCCAAGTCCTTTTATTTTTCATAAACATTCACGACAACCCCGCAACTGGAAAATCAAAATGCAATTTTTTTCTCCTTTTACGAATTCAAAATTACTGCAGGTTCTTAAATTTTGAAATCTTGTTCCTTTAGTTTTGGAGGGTCTTCTTGGCGCATGAAACATGTTTGTGAAAAAAGAAATGGTGTTATGTTAAATGTTAATTATTCAAGATAGTAAAAATTAAAAACTAAAAAAGTGGGTTAATGAGTCAAATCTAATCACACCTGAAAGAAGAGGTGGAGAAAGCTCAGAAGTATGTGACAATGTATTATCAACAGCCAACAAGAGCAAGCCAATGCGCCAACCAGCCAAAAAAGGTATCCTTGCTTTTGTTTTTTTTTTTTTTTTTTTGAGATAGCCTTTAAAAATTTGAATTTCATTTTGGAGTGGGAAATGCATGGTCTCATTCAGTTTTGGAAAACATTTTTTTTTTTGTCGGAGGAGAAAGAGAATAGAGGGTCCTCACAAATCCTTAGCTGTCCCCATTTGTGGAGAGGAGATGACCAGGTCCTTAATGACCTATTTGGACTTGAATGAAGAAAATGAAGAGAAAAAAAAATACTGATAATCATATATTTTTATTTATTTAAGAAAAATAAAAAATGGGGGAAAATATCTTTAAAAACTCTTAAAAGGGTTTTGAACCCTGTTAAAAAAAGATTAATAACCATCCTTGGTTTAACTTTTAAAAATAAAAGAAACAATATATTTAAATTACCCAAATCAATTTTTACTATCAACGATCGAATAATTTAATTTTAATTTCTGCATGAGTTATTTTCTATCTTTTTCTTAAACATATCTTTGAAGCAACGAGAAATGTATGATATTCACATTTCACAGCAATATGTTACGGAATTTATTCCATCATTACTATATTTATGTGAACACTCCTCGATAGCAATTACTCACTCTGTTATTATTTTAATATTAAATAAAATGATAATAGTGTATCCCGTGCTCGGTAGTTAGGAGGAAAATGGTAAACATGTTAAACAATGTAGGGTAGATCAAATTTATGTTAGATTCTCGAAGGATATACCATGAATTTGATTTTTCATCCATAATTCAAGTAAAAAGTTTGTTTACTTTCAACATCAATTTTGCTTTTCAACTAGAACATTATATTGCTAACGTTGAATTTATATATGACAGTGATATTTGTGGGAAAAACAGTATCATTTCTAAAATAGTATCTGACTATTATTGATTCACCTAAAATTTATATTATATACTGTTCGAATTAACTTAAAATATTATCTAATTATTATTTATTCATGTCAAATTGAATTCATCATAATTCAATTAACATCTTCATTAATTCAATAACAGGTATCATTTCTCATATTTTCATACACATTCTTATTTTGTGAACCAACTATTAGACCAATCCTTAATTCAGTTAGAAACAAACGAACGCTGCTCTGATTCTTTGGGCATGAACAGTTACACTTACACACGCTCCAACATACAGGAGTGGGAAGTGGCAATATCAGATCAGACTAGTGGGAAAAGGATATAAGTAAAGCTCAAAAGCAAGCTTCGAATGAATGCTACATCGAGTAAGACTAAGCCACCGACAATTTTTCTAATAAATAATTGGAAATGGTAATTTGAGACTTAATTTAATAGACAAAGTTTTTCATTAATCGTAAATTATATATTAATTTGATTCAAAAATAAATTATAAATTGAATTGATATTAAACATAAATTTATTTTTATTAAGAGATGTTGTTCTTTCCTGAAAAACTAATTGAAAGTTGAAAAATTAACTTATTAAATTATAAATATTTAATAAAACTAGTTATTAAGATAATTAAAAAGTATAAAATGAAAGAAAATTAATAAAATCATAATTTATTTAAAAATGATAATTAGAAATTTTGATAATTATATTAAAGATAAAAATAAAAAATAAATGTAAAATTAGAAACTAATATTTTTTAAAAATATTAATTCAAATAGCATTTTAAAAAATATTAAAAATTACTAAAAAAATTTAGTTATTGAATAGTCAAATAATTTTTTCACTGACTAAAAAAAATTAAAAACAAACATTTGTAAAACATAACATTATAATTTTCATCCTTTTATATAAGTATTTTGATCTCAAAAGTAATTTTTCATCTGATTTTTAAATATGCTTTAAGATTATTACGTTTTTTTTTAAATTATTTAACACAATTACGTATTAAAATGTAAAATTATTGATTAAATTATAATAAGTTTAGATTAATTATTTCACACATTCGGTAGTAACAGACATTTAATTACTTGTAATAAAATAAAATTATTTTAAAGAAACTTATTTTTGGTAAATGGAAAAGTACTGTAGATTGCATAAAAAAATAATGGCCACGTAAGCGCCAAGCTACAGTGATGTCGTTGTAAGAAGCATGAAGTAGATGTTATTGTTGGTCGTAGTCACGTGATGTTCAAAGTTCAAACGGAAACCGTGGCTGAGGCGCCGTTTCTCAAATTTCAAACGGTGGTAATGTGGTACTCCGTATAGTTGAAGAGGGCAAGACGGGGATTTCCCTCATGCTTCTAATCGACAACAGAACAAAACAGCAATAATAGAGCTTGTTACTTACACTGATGGAGCTATTACAGTAACGCGTGTGTTGGCGTGTAAGATTAACACCCTAAGAACACAAAGTTAGTATTAGTGTTTAGTAGTGTGCACATGGGAAGCAGTTTCACTTTGTTATCCTAGACAGTGAGTGATATCAATGCTAACAAAAACATTAACAAATTTCTGAATACATTCTTTTAAATATTTTTTCATTAAAAGTCAATTATTAATTTCTAAAAATATTAAGATTTATTCAAAAAATTGTATGATTTTTTTAATTATTGTTTTAAATGTTATACCATGTTTGATATATTTTTTAAATATTATTATTTTATTTTTTTTGTCAAGACAAAGTTAACTCATATGATTAGTAATTAATATAGAGATACAAAGATGTATAGTGTGATATAAAACTAGACTAGCATTACGAATAGCATCCCAAGCCAAAATATGGGCTACTATATTTAAATGTTTTACACACTTATTATAAATTTAAAAAGAAATAATAAATATAAGTATTGTTTTAAAAAAAATCATTTTTTCCTAATTAAAAAACTTTATAGTATAATATAGAAAAAGCATTTCCTTTTTCATTTAAATTTATATTAATAACATACACGCTTAAAAACATAATTGAGTCATATAGTATTTTTTCCAAGAATTTTAAATTTATATACATATAATACAAGACTTTATATGATATTTGCTTTAAAACATAATAGAAAAGTAAGTTTAATTCATAACTATTAATAAAAAATAAAAGGAATTCTATATAAGAACATGTTTTAAATAAATGTGTTGTTAATTTGACCTATTTGGCACAAGTTCAACCTTCCGAATAAAAAAAGTATTAATGATTCCGTTCAATGTTTATGTTGTGTTGTTATCGATCACAGTCAACCGTGGTAAGCGAAACGAAACACGTGGCACCGGCAGGTGTGCCGCCACCGCCACTTACTTTGAGCGCAATCTACGCTGTTTCGTCACTACTTTTTTCTTTCTTTTCATTTCAAGGTGTACAACTCAACATTTTTATTTTTATTTTATAACTAATAATTAATTAATGACATTAACACGTAATGACGTAATTATCACGGTTCTTCATAATGCAAACATCTGATTTTTTTTAGTACTAATAATAAAGGATACTCTTATCCTGAATGATATAATATGGAACATGCTTGGGCTTAAAATTTAGCCTTTTTAGGTCTTTTTTCCACTTTTTATAAGCTTTCAATCATAAACTAGTCTAAATACAAAATAATTAATTTTAATATATATTACTAATATACCAATAAGTTACTAACTCCCCCAAGTATTTTCTGCATTACATTATTTAATTATTAATAAAATATAGGGAAAATATTAAAAAGATTTGAAAGATTTTATAAGAGATGGCATTAGCGTTTGACAAGAGAAATTTTTTAGATTTCTTTTTATTTAGAATAACTTTTTTATATTTTATAGCTGGTGTGTTTTTAACAAAAATAAGATTTAATTAATTTAGCATGTAAAAAGTTTTTAGGAAAAAAAAAAGAGTTAAAGGGATTTAAATAGAAAAACAAATAATGAAAGAATTGAACTTACTTAATTTTAAAGAGAGGAATCGGTTGGAAAAAAAAATCCGAAAAATCAAAATCACGCATAATTTAAACTAAAAAAAAATAGAATTGAGTCTTTTTAATTTTAGTGAGTTATCCCAATTTTTTTCTTTTTACATTTAACTAGAGTATAGATATTATATAACACTAGCTATTACTTTATTTACTTTCAGCATGTCTTGACATTTCTTTTAACATTTGGTAGTACATTCTGAAAAAATAAACATAACAATTAATAATCTAGGTATATATTTTTTATATACCACTCAATGACTCAATGGACAGGACATTTGCCCACTTGATCTACAGTAATTGACAAATAGACAGAAAGAGAATATCAGAGTCAAGAATATCAGATCAATTATAAAATTTAATCATCCGATTCAACTAAGAAAGAATGCTAGATTGGGTTACGTATTTCTGTTCATTTTATTTTCATTTGCCAAATAGTGCAAAATAGTCTGTGAAGTAAGTTTCTAATAACCATCAATATTGCAGTAAAAAAACAACAACTCAATATTGATTGATCCACAGAATATGGTCATACTAGCATCTCAATTTCCTGGCAAAATGATTTTGTAAGCTAGCTCAGCAATTAAAAATATAAAATTGGTAAGTAAAGAAGCTTCGTGGCTTTCATTGTCGAATGATGAATCAACCAAGTTTGTTCAACGTTCATGGATGACAGCTCTTTCCAATGATTACTTTTCATTTTTCTTTTCACTTTTTCTACGTCCATCACAACGTGGATAATTGTAAAGAGGTATTATACAATTATTTTTCATTACAATATTTCTTTTTCTGTTCTAGTTGTTGAAAGAAAAATTAAGAAGAGCGAATATATATAAAAAAAATGAAAGATCTTAATCGAATGTTTGAAATTTTTAGGTGTCCAAAAAATAAATAACTTAAGTCATCAACTGAATAACTTGACTAGATTGAGTGAAGGCTTCAATTGCCTCACCCAAGGAGCCTCACCTAAGGATGATTAGATGTCATTATTATTAAATTTTAATATTCATGTATTGATAATTTATTTATTTATTAAATGATAATATAAAATTATTTTAAAAATATTTTTTTCTTTTTATTATATTATTTTGTAAGTTTCCTTTTTTATATTTCTCTTATTTATATGATTTTATTGTATATATTTATTTATAAAAAGATTTTTTGCAATAGAGTTAGATGTATCATTTACAAAGGAGTAAGATAAATAATGAACTATTGGAAAAAAAATGAAGCCCGATGTGAGTGATGACACTATGTAGGACAGCATGTAGCCAATTTATCAAGTGGGGTAATTTTTTTTTTTAAAAAAATTATCAATTGGGGTCGATTTTAAATTATTATTCATTTTGGGAGGAAGTCATAACAATTATGACTTCTGAGTTAAAAGTCGTAACATCAGTTATGATTTTTTTTTTTTTAAATGAAGTCATAAATTTTTTTATGACTTCAATTTTTTTAAAAAAAAAATTTATGACTTCTAAGTTGTAGGTGTTTTTTTTTTTTACTTAATTAAGTTTTTCATATGTATATGTAATATAGGTCGTTTTCATATAACTACCTAATATTTATTTTTTTTCAATCAAGTATCTAAATTTTTTTTTTTA